>NW_027436963.1:0-64507 GCF_047716275.1 Strix uralensis
CCTGGGAAGCAGAAGTGTTCACATTGCTTCGCAGAATCGCTTTTGTGTAGAAAACTGTAACCCTTGTTCAGAACGAAAGAAAGCACAGAGCCCCAGATTTTATGTTGTCCTGGAGAGCTTGCAGAGCACTGGGGAAAGGCAGGCAGAGAATTCCCTGCTAGCACCTTCTCTGTGCCTGGGAAGCACAAGTGTTCACATTGCTTCGCAGAATCGCTTTTGTGCAGAAAACAGTAACACTTGTTCAGAACGAAAGAAAGCACAGAGCCCCAGATTTTATGTTGTCCTGGAGAGCTTGCAGAGCACTGGGGAAAGGCAGGCAGAGAATTCCCTGCTAGCACCTTCTCTGTGCCTGGGAAGCAGAAGTGTTCACATTGCTTCGCAGAATCGCTTTTGTGCAGAAAACAGTAACACTTGTTCAGAACGAAAGAAAGCACAGAGCCCCAGATTTTATGTTGTCCTGGAGAGCTTGCAGAGCACTGGGGAAAGGCAGGCAGAGAATTCCCTGCTAGCACCTTCTCTGTGCCTGGGAAGCAGAAGTGTTCACATTGCTTCGCAGAATCGCTTTTGTGCAGAAAACAGTAACAGTTGTTCAGAACGAAAGAAAGCACAGAGCCCCAGATTTTATGTTGTCCTGGAGAGCTTGCAGAGCACTGGGGAAAGGCAGGCAGAGAATTCCCTGCTAGCACCTTCTCTGTGCCTGGGAAGCAGAAGTGTTCACATTGCTTCGCAGAATCGCTTTTGTGCAGAAAACAGTAACACTTGTTCAGAACGAAAGAAAGCACAGAGCCCCAGATTTTATGTTGTCCTGGAGAGCTTGCAGAGCACTGGGGAAAGGCAGGCAGAGAATTCCCTGCTAGCACCTTCTCTGTGCCTGGTTCACTTTTCTTCGCAGAATCGCTTTTGTGCAGAAAACAGTAACACTTGTTCAGAACGAAAGAAAGCACAGAGCCCCAGATTTTATGTTGTCCTGGAGAGCTTGCAGAGCACTGGGGAAAGGCAGGCAGAGAATTCCCTGCTAGCACCTTCTCTGTGCCTGGGAAGCACAAGTGTTCACATTGCTTCGCAGAATCGCTTTTGTGCAGAAAACAGTAACACTTGTTCAGAACGAAAGAAAGCACAGAGCCCCAGATTTGCTGTTGTCCTGGAGAGCTTGCAGAGCACTGGGGAAAGGCAGGCAGAGAATTCCCTGCTAGCACCTTCTCTGTGCCTGGGAAGCAGAAGTGTTCACATTGCTTCGCAGAATCGCTTTTGTGCAGAAAACAGTAACACTTGTTCAGAACGAAAGAAAACACAGAACCCCAGATTTTATGTTGTCCTGGAGAGCTTGCAGAGCACTGGGGAAAGGCAGGCAGAGAATTCCCTGCTAGCACCTTCTATGTGCCTGGGAAGCACAAGTGTTCACATTGCTTTGCAGAATCGCTTTTGTGCAGAAAACAGTAACACTTGTTCAGAACGAAAGAAAGCACAGAGCCCCAGATTTTATGTTGTCCTGGAGAGCTTGCAGAGCACTGGGGAAAGGCAGGCAGAGAATTCCCTGCTAGCACCTTCTCTGTGCCTGGAGGTTCACTTTTCTTCGCAGAATCGCTTTTGTGCAGAAAACAGTAACACTTGTTCAGAACGAAAGAAAGCACAGAGCCCCAGATTTTATGTTGTCCTGGAGAGCTTGCAGAGCACTGGGGAAACGCAGGCAGAGAATTCCCTGCTAGCACCTTCTCTGTGCCTGGGAAGCACAAGTGTTCACATTGCTTCGCAGAATCGCTTTTGTGCAGAAAACAGTAACACTTGTTCAGAACGAAAGAAAGCACAGAGCCCCAGATTTGCTGTTGTCCTGGAGAGCTTGCAGAGCACTGGGGAAAGGCAGGCAGAGAATTCCCTGCTAGCACCTTCTCTGTGCCTGGGAAGCACAAGTGTTCACATTGCTTCGCAGAATCGCTTTTGTGCAGAAAACAGTAACACTTGTTCAGAACGAAAGAAAGCACAGAACCCCAGATTTTATGTTGTCCTGGAGAGCTTGCAGAGCACTGGGGAAAGGCAGGCAGAGAATTCCCTGCTAGCACCTTCTCTGTGCCTGTTCACATTGCTTCGCAGAATCGCTTTTGTGCAGAAAACAGTAACACTTGTTCAGAACGAAAGAAAGCACAGAGCCCCAGATTTGCTGTTGTCCTGGAGAGCTTGCAGAGCACTGGGGAAAGGCAGGCAGAGAATTCCCTGCTAGCACCTTCTCTGTGCCTGGGAAGCACAAGTGTTCACATTGCTTCGCAGAATCGCTTTTGTGCAGAAAACAGTAACACTTGTTCAGAACGAAAGAAAGCACAGAGCCCCAGATTTTGATGTTGTCCTGGAGAGCTTGCAGAGCACTGGGGAAAGGCAGGCAGAGAATTCCCTGCTAGCACCTTCTCTGTGCCTGGGAAGCAGAAGTGTTCACATTGCTTCGCAGAATCGCTTTTGTGCAGAAAACAGTAACACTTGTTCAGAACGAAAGAAAGCACAGAGCCCCAGATTTTATGTTGTCCTGGAGAGCTTGCAGAGCACTGGGGAAAGGCAGGCAGAGAATTCCCTGCTAGCACCTTCTCTGTGCCTGGGAAGCAGAAGTGTTCACATTGCTTCGCAGAATCGCTTTTGTGCAGAAAACAGTAACACTTGTTCAGAACGAAAGAAAGCACAGAGCCCCAGATTTTATGTTGTCCTGGAGAGCTTGCAGAGCACTGGGGAAAGGCAGGCAGAGAATTCCCTGCTAGCACCTTCTCTGTGCCTGGAAGCAGAAGTGTTCACATTGCTTCGCAGAATCGCTTTTGTGCAGAAAACAGTAACACTTGTTCAGAACGAAAGAAAGCACAGAGCCCCAGATTTTATGTTGTCCTGGAGAGCTTGCAGAGCACTGGGGAAAGGCAGGCAGAGAATTCCCTGCTAGCACCTTCTCTGTGCCTGGGAAGCAGAAGTGTTCACATTGCTTCGCAGAATCGCTTTTGTGCAGAAAACAGTAACACTTGTTCAGAACGAAAGAAAGCACAGAGCCCCAGATTTTATGTTGTCCTGGAGAGCTGCAGAGCACTGGGGAAAGGCAGGCAGAGAATTCCCTGCTAGCACCTTCTCTGTGCCTGGGTTCACATTTCTTCGCAGAATCGCTTTTGTGCAGAAAACAGTAACACTTGTTCAGAACGAAAGAAAGCACAGAGCCCCAGATTTTATGTTGTCCTGGAGAGCTTGCAGAGCACTGGGGAAAGGCAGGCAGAGAATTCCCTGCTAGCACCTTCTCTGTGCCTGGGAAGCACAAGTGTTCACATTGCTTCGCAGAATCGCTTTTGTGCAGAAAACAGTAACACTTGTTCAGAACGAAAGAAAGCACAGAGCCCCAGATTTTATGTTGTCCTGGAGAGCTTGCAGAGCACTGGGGAAAGGCAGGCAGAGAATTCCCTGCTAGCACCTTCTCTGTGCCTGGGAAGCAGAAGTGTTCACATTGCTTCGCAGAATCGCTTTTGTGCAGAAAACAGTAACACTTGTTCAGAACGAAAGAAAGCACAGAGCCCCAGATTTTATGTTGTCCTGGAGAGCTTGCAGAGCACTGGGGAAAGGCAGGCAGAGAATTCCCTGCTAGCACCTTCTCTGTGCCTGGGAAGCAAGTGTTCACATTGCTTCGCAGAATCGCTTTTGTGCAGAAAACAGTAACACTTGTTCAGAACGAAAGAAAGCACAGAGCCCCAGATTTTATGTTGTCCTGGAGAGCTTGCAGAGCACTGGGGAAAGGCAGGCAGAGAATTCCCTGCTAGCACCTTCTCTGTGCCTGGGAAGCACAAGTGTTCACATTGCTTCGCAGAATCGCTTTTGTGCAGAAAACAGTAACACTTGTTCAGAACGAAAGAAAGCACAGAGCCCCAGATTTTATGTTGTCCTGGAGAGCTTGCAGAGCACTGGGGAAAGGCAGGCAGAGAATTCCCTGCTAGCACCTTCTCTGTGCCTGGGAAGCACAAGTGTTCACATTGCTTCGCAGAATCGCTTTTGTGCAGAAAACAGTAACACTTGTTCAGAACGAAAGAAAGCACAGAGCCCCAGATTTTATGTTGTCCTGGAGAGCTTGCAGAGCACTGGGGAAAGGCAGGCAGAGAATTCCCTGCTAGCACCTTCTCTGTGCCTGGGAAGCACAAGTGTTCACATTGCTTCGCAGAATCGCTTTTGTGCAGAAAACAGTAACACTTGTTCAGAACGAAAGAAAGCACAGAGCCCCAGATTTTATGTTGTCCTGGAGAGCTTGCAGAGCACTGGGGAAAGGCAGGCAGAGAATTCCCTGCTAGCACCTTCTCTGTGCCTGGGAAGCACAAGTGTTCACATTGCTTCGCAGAATCGCTTTTGTGCAGAAAACAGTAACACTTGTTCAGAACGAAAGAAAGCACAGAGCCCCAGATTTTATGTTGTCCTGGAGAGCTTGCAGAGCACTGGGGAAAGGCAGGCAGAGAATTCCCTGCTAGCACCTTCTCTGTGCCTGGGAAGCACAAGTGTTCACATTGCTTCGCAGAATCGCTTTTTGTGCAGAAAACAGTAACACTTGTTCAGAACGAAAGAAAGCACAGAGCCCAGATTTTATGTTGTCCTGGAGAGCTTGCAGAGCACTGGGGAAAGGCAGGCAGAGAATTCCCTGCTAGCACCTTCTCTGTGCCTGGAAGCAAGTGTTCACATTGCTTCGCAGAATCGCTTTTGTGCAGAAAACAGTAACACTTGTTCAGAACGAAAGAAAGCACAGAGCCCCAGATTTTATGTTGTCCTGGAGAGCTTGCAGAGCACTGGGGAAAGGCAGGCAGAGAATTCCCTGCTAGCACCTTCTCTGTGCCTGGGAAGCACAAGTGTTCACATTGCTTCGCAGAATCGCTTTTGTGCAGAAAACAGTAACACTTGTTCAGAACGAAAGAAAGCACAGAGCCCCAGATTTTATGTTGTCCTGGAGAGCTTGCAGAGCACTGGGGAAAGGCAGGCAGAGAATTCCCTGCTAGCACCTTCTCTGTGCCTGGGAAGCACAAGTGTTCACATTGCTTCGCAGAATCGCTTTTGTGCAGAAAACAGTAACACTTGTTCAGAACGAAAGAAAGCACAGAGCCCCAGATTTTATGTTGTCCTGGAGAGCTTGCAGAGCACTGGGGAAAGGCAGGCAGAGAATTCCCTGCTAGCACCTTCTCTGTGCCTGAGTTCACATTGCTTCGCAGAATCGCTTTTGTGCAGAAAACAGTAACACTTGTTCAGAACGAAAGAAAGCACAGAGCCCCAGATTTTATGTTGTCCTGGAGAGCTTGCAGAGCACTGGGGAAAGGCAGGCAGAGAATTCCCTGCTAGCACCTTCTCTGTGCCTGGGAAGCAGAAGTGTTCACATTGCTTCGCAGAATCGCTTTTGTGCAGAAAACAGTAACACTTGTTCAGAACGAAAGAAAGCACAGAGCCCCAGATTTTATGTTGTCCTGGAGAGCTTGCAGAGCACTGGGGAAAGGCAGGCAGAGAATTCCCTGCTAGCACCTTCTCTGTGCCTGGGAAGCAGAAGTGTTCACATTGCTTCGCAGAATCGCTTTTGTGCAGAAAACAGTAACACTTGTTCAGAACGAAAGAAAGCACAGAGCCCCAGATTTTATGTTGTCCTGGAGAGCTTGCAGAGCACTGGGGAAAGGCAGGCAGAGAATTCCCTGCTAGCACCTTCTCTGTGCCTGGTTCACATTGCTTCGCAGAATCGCTTTTGTGCAGAAAACAGTAACACTTGTTCAGAACGAAAGAAAGCACAGAGCCCCAGATTTTATGTTGTCCTGGAGAGCTTGCAGAGCACTGGGGAAAGGCAGGCAGAGAATTCCCTGCTAGCACCTTCTCTGTGCCTGGGAAGCAGAAGTGTTCACATTGCTTCGCAGAATCGCTTTTGTGCAGAAAACAGTAACACTTGTTCAGAACGAAAGAAAGCACAGAGCCCCAGATTTTATGTTGTCCTGGAGAGCTTGCAGAGCACTGGGGAAAGGCAGGCAGAGAATTCCCTGCTAGCACCTTCTCTGTGCCTGGGAAGCAGAAGTGTTCACATTGCTTCGCAGAATCGCTTTTGTGCAGAAAACAGTAACACTTGTTCAGAACGAAAGAAAGCACAGAGCCCCAGATTTTATGTTGTCCTGGAGAGCTTGCAGAGCACTGGGAAAGGCAGGCAGAGAATTCCCTGCTAGCACCTTCTCTGTGCCTGGGAAGCAGAAGTGTTCACATTGCTTCGCAGAATCGCTTTTGTGCAGAAAACAGTAACACTTGTTCAGAACGAAAGAAAGCACAGAGCCCCAGATTTTATGTTGTCCTGGAGAGCTTGCAGAGCACTGGGGAAAGGCAGGCAGAGAATTCCCTGCTAGCACCTTCTCTGTGCCTGGGAAGCACAAGTGTTCACATTGCTTCGCAGAATCGCTTTTGTGCAGAAAACAGTAACACTTGTTCAGAACGAAAGAAAGCACAGAGCCCCAGATTTTATGTTGTCCTGGAGAGCTTGCAGAGCACTGGGAAAGGCAGGCAGAGAATTCCCTGCTAGCACCTTCTCTGTGCCTGGGAAGCAGAAGTGTTCACATTGCTTCGCAGAATCGCTTTTGTGCAGAAAACAGTAACACTTGTTCAGAACGAAAGAAAGCACAGAGCCCCAGATTTTATGTTGTCCTGGAGAGCTTGCAGAGCACTGGGGAAAGGCAGGCAGAGAATTCCCTGCTAGCACCTTCTCTGTGCCTGGGAAGCACAAGTGTTCACATTGCTTCGCAGAATCGCTTTTGTGCAGAAAACAGTAACACTTGTTCAGAACGAAAGAAAGCACAGAGCCCCAGATTTTATGTTGTCCTGGAGAGCTTGCAGAGCACTGGGGAAAGGCAGGCAGAGAATTCCCTGCTAGCACCTTCTCTGTGCCTGGGAAGCAGAAGTGTTCACATTGCTTCGCAGAATCGCTTTTGTGCAGAAAACAGTAACACTTGTTCAGAACGAAAGAAAGCACAGAGCCCCAGATTTTATGTTGTCCTGGAGAGCTTGCAGAGCACTGGGGAAAGGCAGGCAGAGAATTCCCTGCTAGCACCTTCTCTGTGCCTGGGAAGCACAAGTGTTCACATTGCTTCGCAGAATCGCTTTTGTGCAGAAAACAGTAACACTTGTTCAGAACGAAAGAAAGCACAGAGCCCCAGATTTTATGTTGTCCTGGAGAGCTTGCAGAGCACTGGGGAAAGGCAGGCAGAGAATTCCCTGCTAGCACCTTCTCTGTGCCTGGGAAGCAGAAGTGTTCACATTGCTTCGCAGAATCGCTTTTGTGCAGAAAACAGTAACACTTGTTCAGAACGAAAGAAAGCACAGAGCCCCAGATTTTATGTTGTCCTGGAGAGCTTGCAGAGCACTGGGGAAAGGCAGGCAGAGAATTCCCTGCTAGCACCTTCTCTGTGCCTGGGAAGCAGAAGTGTTCACATTGCTTCGCAGAATCGCTTTTGTGCAGAAAACAGTAACACTTGTTCAGAACGAAAGAAAGCACAGAGCCCCAGATTTTATGTTGTCCTGGAGAGCTTGCAGAGCACTGGGGAAAGGCAGGCAGAGAATTCCCTGCTAGCACCTTCTCTGTGCCTGGGAAGCAGAAGTGTTCACATTGCTTCGCAGAATCGCTTTTGTGCAGAAAACAGTAACACTTGTTCAGAACGAAAGAAAGCACAGAGCCCCAGATTTTATGTTGTCCTGGAGAGCTTGCAGAGCACTGGGGAAAGGCAGGCAGAGAATTCCCTGCTAGCACCTTCTCTGTGCCTGGAAGCAGAAGTGTTCACATTGCTTCGCAGAATCGCTTTTGTGCAGAAAACAGTAACACTTGTTCAGAACGAAAGAAAGCACAGAGCCCCAGATTTTATGTTGTCCTGGAGAGCTTGCAGAGCACTGGGAAAGGCAGGCAGAGAATTCCCTGCTAGCACCTTCTCTGTGCCTGGGAAGCACAAGTGTTCACATTGCTTCGCAGAATCGCTTTTGTGCAGAAAACAGTAACACTTGTTCAGAACGAAAGAAAGCACAGAGCCCCAGATTTTATGTTGTCCTGGAGAGCTTGCAGAGCACTGGGGAAAGGCAGGCAGAGAATTCCCTGCTAGCACCTTCTCTGTGCCTGGGAAGCACAAGTGTTCACATTGCTTCGCAGAATCGCTTTTGTGCAGAAAACAGTAACACTTGTTCAGAACGAAAGAAAGCACAGAGCCCCAGATTTTATGTTGTCCTGGAGAGCTTGCAGAGCACTGGGGAAAGGCAGGCAGAGAATTCCCTGCTAGCACCTTCTCTGTGCCTGGGAAGCAAGTGTTCACATTGCTTCGCAGAATCGCTTTTGTGCAGAAAACAGTAACACTTGTTCAGAACGAAAGAAAGCACAGAGCCCCAGATTTTATGTTGTCCTGGAGAGCTTGCAGAGCACTGGGGAAAGGCAGGCAGAGAATTCCCTGCTAGCACCTTCTCTGTGCCTGGGAAGCAGAAGTGTTCACATTGCTTCGCAGAATCGCTTTTGTGCAGAAAACAGTAACACTTGTTCAGAACGAAAGAAAGCACAGAGCCCCAGATTTTATGTTGTCCTGGAGAGCTTGCAGAGCACTGGGGAAAGGCAGGCAGAGAATTCCCTGCTAGCACCTTCTCTGTGCCTGGGAAGCACAAGTGTTCACATTGCTTCGCAGAATCGCTTTTGTGCAGAAAACAGTAACACTTGTTCAGAACGAAAGAAAGCACAGAGCCCCAGATTTTATGTTGTCCTGGAGAGCTTGCAGAGCACTGGGGAAAGGCAGGCAGAGAATTCCCTGCTAGCACCTTCTCTGTGCCTGATTCACATTGCTTCGCAGAATCGCTTTTGTGCAGAAAACAGTAACACTTGTTCAGAACGAAAGAAAGCACAGAGCCCCAGATTTTATGTTGTCCTGGAGAGCTTGCAGAGCACTGGGGAAAGGCAGGCAGAGAATTCCCTGCTAGCACCTTCTCTGTGCCTGGGAAGCACAAGTGTTCACATTGCTTCGCAGAATCGCTTTTGTGCAGAAAACAGTAACACTTGTTCAGAACGAAAGAAAGCACAGAGCCCCAGATTTTATGTTGTCCTGGAGAGCTTGCAGAGCACTGGGGAAAGGCAGGCAGAGAATTCCCTGCTAGCACCTTCTCTGTGCCTGGGAAGCAGAAGTGTTCACATTGCTTCGCAGAATCGCTTTTGTGCAGAAAACAGTAACACTTGTTCAGAACGAAAGAAAGCACAGAGCCCCAGATTTTATGTTGTCCTGGAGAGCTTGCAGAGCACTGGGGAAAGGCAGGCAGAGAATTCCCTGCTAGCACCTTCTCTGTGCCTGGGAAGCACAAGTGTTCACATTGCTTCGCAGAATCGCTTTTGTGCAGAAAACAGTAACCCTTGTTCAGAACGAAAGAAAGCACAGAGCCCCAGATTTTATGTTGTCCTGGAGAGCTTGCAGAGCACTGGGGAAAGGCAGGCAGAGAATTCCCTGCTAGCACCTTCTCTGTGCCTGGGAAGCACAAGTGTTCACATTGCTTCGCAGAATCGCTTTTGTGCAGAAAACAGTAACACTTGTTCAGAACGAAAGAAAGCACAGAGCCCCAGATTTTATGTTGTCCTGGAGAGCTTGCAGAGCACTGGGGAAAGGCAGGCAGAGAATTCCCTGCTAGCACCTTCTCTGTGCCTGGGAAGCACAAGTGTTCACATTGCTTCGCAGAATCGCTTTTGTGCAGAAAACAGTAACACTTGTTCAGAACGAAAGAAAGCACAGAGCCCCAGATTTTATGTTGTCCTGGAGAGCTTGCAGAGCACTGGGGAAAGGCAGGCAGAGAATTCCCTGCTAGCACCTTCTCTGTGCCTGGGAAGCACAAGTGTTCACATTGCTTCGCAGAATCGCTTTTGTGCAGAAAACAGTAACACTTGTTCAGAACGAAAGAAAGCACAGAGCCCCAGATTTTATGTTGTCCTGGAGAGCTTGCAGAGCACTGGGGAAAGGCAGGCAGAGAATTCCCTGCTAGCACCTTCTCTGTGCCTGGGAAGCACAAGTGTTCACATTGCTTCGCAGAATCGCTTTTGTGCAGAAAACAGTAACACTTGTTCAGAACGAAAGAAAGCACAGAGCCCCAGATTTTATGTTGTCCTGGAGAGCTTGCAGAGCACTGGGAAAGGCAGGCAGAGAATTCCCTGCTAGCACCTTCTCTGTGCCTGGGAAGCAGAAGTGTTCACATTGCTTCGCAGAATCGCTTTTGTGCAGAAAACAGTAACACTTGTTCAGAACGAAAGAAAGCACAGAGCCCCAGATTTTATGTTGTCCTGGAGAGCTTGCAGAGCACTGGGGAAAGGCAGGCAGAGAATTCCCTGCTAGCACCTTCTCTGTGCCTGGGAAGCAGAAGTGTTCACATTGCTTCGCAGAATCGCTTTTGTGCAGAAAACAGTAACAGTTGTTCAGAACGAAAGAAAGCACAGAGCCCCAGATTTTATGTTGTCCTGGAGAGCTTGCAGAGCACTGGGGAAAGGCAGGCAGAGAATTCCCTGCTAGCACCTTCTCTGTGCCTGGGAAGCAGAAGTGTTCACATTGCTTCGCAGAATCGCTTTTGTGCAGAAAACAGTAACACTTGTTCAGAACGAAAGAAAGCACAGAGCCCCAGATTTTATGTTGTCCTGGAGAGCTTGCAGAGCACTGGGGAAAGGCAGGCAGAGAATTCCCTGCTAGCACCTTCTCTGTGCCTGGGAAGCAGAAGTGTTCACATTGCTTCGCAGAATCGCTTTTGTGCAGAAAACAGTAACACTTGTTCAGAATGAAAGAAAGCACAGAGCCCCAGATTTTATGTTGTCCTGGAGAGCTTGCAGAGCACTGAGGAAAGGCAGGCAGAGAATTCCCTGCTAGCACCTTCTCTGTGCCTGGGAAGCACAAGTGTTCATATTGCTTCGCAGAATCGCTTTTGTGCAGAAAACAGTAACACTTGTTCAGAACGAAAGAAAGCACAGAGCCCCAGATTTTATGTTGTCCTGGAGAGCTTGCAGGCACTGGGGAAAGGCAGGCAGAGCAATTCCCTGCTAGCACCTTCTCTGTGCCTGTTCACATTGCTTCGCAGAATCGCTTTTGTGCAGAAAACAGTAACACTTGTTCAGAACGAAAGAAAGCACAGAGCCCCAGATTTTATGTTGTCCTGGAGAGCTTGCAGAGCACTGGGGAAAGGCAGGCAGAGAATTCCCTGCTAGCACCTTCTCTGTGCCTGGGAAGCACAAGTGTTCACATTGCTTCGCAGAATCGCTTTTGTGCAGAAAACAGTAACACTTGTTCAGAACGAAAGAAAGCACAGAGCCCCAGATTTTATGTTGTCCTGGAGAGCTTGCAGAGCACTGGGAAAGGCAGGCAGAGAATTCCCTGCTAGCACCTTCTATGTGCCTGGGAAGCACAAGTGTTCACATTGCTTTGCAGAATCGCTTTTGTGCAGAAAACAGTAACACTTGTTCAGAACGAAAGAAAGCACAGAGCCCCAGATTTTATGTTGTCCTGGAGAGCTTGCAGAGCACTGGGGAAAGGCAGGCAGAGAATTCCCTGCTAGCACCTTCTCTGTGCCTGTTCACTTTTCTTCGCAGAATCGCTTTTGTGCAGAAAACAGTAACACTTGTTCAGAACGAAAGAAAGCACAGAGCCCCAGATTTTATGTTGTCCTGGAGAGCTTGCAGAGCACTGGGGAAAGGCAGGCAGAGAATTCCCTGCTAGCACCTTCTCTGTGCCTGGGAAGCAGAAGTGTTCACATTGCTTCGCAGAATCGCTTTTGTGCAGAAAACAGTAACACTTGTTCAGAACGAAAGAAAGCACAGAGCCCCAGATTTTATGTTGTCCTGGAGAGCTTGCAGAGCACTGGGAAAGGCAGGCAGAGAATTCCCTGCTAGCACCTTCTCTGTGCCTGGGAAGCACAAGTGTTCACATTGCTTCGCAGAATCGCTTTTGTGCAGAAAACAGTAACACTTGTTCAGAACGAAAGAAAGCACAGAGCCCCAGATTTTATGTTGTCCTGGAGAGCTTGCAGAGCACTGGGGAAAGGCAGGCAGAGAATTCCCTGCTAGCACCTTCTCTGTGCCTGTTCACATTGCTTCGCAGAATCGCTTTTGTGCAGAAAACAGTAACACTTGTTCAGAACGAAAGAAAGCACAGAGCCCCAGATTTGCTGTTGTCCTGGAGAGCTTGCAGAGCACTGGGGAAAGGCAGGCAGAGAATTCCCTGCTAGCACCTTCTCTGTGCCTGGGAAGCAGAAGTGTTCACATTGCTTCGCAGAATCGCTTTTGTGCAGAAAACAGTAACACTTGTTCAGAACGAAAGAAAGCACAGAGCCCCAGATTTTATGTTGTTCTGGGAGCTTGCAGAGCACTGGGGAAAGGCAGGCAGAGAATTCCCTGCTAGCACCTTCTCTGTGCCTGGGAAGCAGAAGTGTTCACATTGCTTCGCAGAATCGCTTTTGTGCAGAAAACAGTAACACTTGTTCAGAACGAAAGAAAGCACAGAGCCCCAGATTTTATGTTGTCCTGGAGAGCTTGCAGAGCACTGGGGAAAGGCAGGCAGAGAATTCCCTGCTAGCACCTTCTCTGTGCCTGGGAAGCAGAAGTGTTCACATTGCTTCGCAGAATCGCTTTTGTGCAGAAAACAGTAACACTTGTTCAGAACGAAAGAAAGCACAGAGCCCCAGATTTTATGTTGTCCTGGAGAGCTTGCAGAGCACTGGGGAAAGGCAGGCAGAGAATTCCCTGCTAGCACCTTCTCTGTGCCTGGGAAGCAGAAGTGTTCACATTGCTTCGCAGAATCGCTTTTGTGTAGAAAACAGTAACCCTTGTTCAGAACGAAAGAAAGCACAGAGCCCCAGATTTTATGTTGTCCTGGAGAGCTTGCAGAGCACTGGGGAAAGGCAGGCAGAGAATTCCCTGCTAGCACCTTCTCTGTGCCTGGGAAGCACAAGTGTTCACATTGCTTCGCAGAATCGCTTTTGTGCAGAAAACAGTAACACTTGTTCAGAACGAAAGAAAGCACAGAGCCCCAGATTTTTATGTTGTCCTGGAGAGCTTGCAGAGCACTGGGGAAAGGCAGGCAGAGAATTCCCTGCTAGCACCTTCTCTGTGCCTGGGAAGCACAAGTGTTCACATTGCTTCGCAGAATCGCTTTTGTGCAGAAAACAGTAACAGTTGTTCAGAACGAAAGAAAGCACAGAGCCCCAGATTTTATGTTGTCCTGGAGAGCTTGCAGAGCACTGGGGAAAGGCAGGCAGAGAATTCCCTGCTAGCACCTTCTCTGTGCCTGGGAAGCACAAGTGTTCACATTGCTTCGCAGAATCGCTTTTGTGCAGAAAACAGTAACACTTGTTCAGAACGAAAGAAAGCACAGAGCCCCAGATTTTATGTTGTCCTGGAGAGCTTGCAGGGCACTGGGGAAAGGCAGGCAGACAATTCCCTGCTAGCACCTTCTCTGTGCCTGTTCACATTGCTTCGCAGAATCGCTTTTGTGCAGAAAACAGTAACACTTGTTCAGAACGAAAGAAAGCACAGAGCCCCAGATTTTATGTTGTCCTGGAGAGCTTGCAGAGCACTGGGGAAAGGCAGGCAGAGAATTCCCTGCTAGCACCTTCTCTGTGCCTGGGAAGCACAAGTGTTCACATTGCTTCGCAGAATCGCTTTTGTGCAGAAAACAGTAACACTTGTTCAGAACGAAAGAAAGCACAGAGCCCCAGATTTTATGTTGTCCTGGAGAGCTTGCAGAGCACTGGGGAAAGGCAGGCAGAGAATTCCCTGCTAGCACCTTCTATGTGCCTGGGAAGCACAAGTGTTCACATTGCTTTGCAGAATCGCTTTTGTGCAGAAAACAGTAACACTTGTTCAGAACGAAAGAAAGCACAGAGCCCCAGATTTTATGTTGTCCTGGAGAGCTTGCAGAGCACTGGGGAAAGGCAGGCAGAGAATTCCCTGCTAGCACCTTCTCTGTGCCTGGGAAGCACAAGTGTTCACATTGCTTCGCAGAATCGCTTTTGTGCAGAAAACAGTAACCCTTGTTCAGAACGAAAGAAAGCACAGAGCCCCAGATTTTATGTTGTCCTGGAGAGCTTGCAGAGCACTGGGGAAAGGCAGGCAGAGAATTCCCTGCTAGCACCTTCTCTGTGCCTGTTCACATTGCTTCGCAGAATCGCTTTTGTGCAGAAAACAGTAACACTTGTTCAGAACGAAAGAAAGCACAGAGCCCCAGATTTGCTGTTGTCCTGGAGAGCTTGCAGAGCACTGGGGAAAGGCAGGCAGAGAATTCCCTGCTAGCACCTTCTCTGTGCCTGGGAAGCAGAAGTGTTCACATTGCTTTGCAGAATCGCTTTTGTGCAGAAAACAGTAACACTTGTTCAGAACGAAAGAAAGCACAGAGCCCCAGATTTTATGTTGTTCTGGGGAGCTTGCAGAGCACTGGGGAAAGGCAGGCAGAGAATTCCCTGCTAGCACCTTCTCTGTGCCTGGGAAGCAGAAGTGTTCACATTGCTTCGCAGAATCGCTTTTGTGCAGAAAACAGTAACACTTGTTCAGAACGAAAGAAAGCACAGAGCCCCAGATTTTATGTTGTCCTGGAGAGCTTGCAGAGCACTGGGGAAAGGCAGGCAGAGAATTCCCTGCTAGCACCTTCTCTGTGCCTGTTCACTTTTCTTCGCAGAATCGCTTTTGTGCAGAAAACAGTAACACTTGTTCAGAACGAAAGAAAGCACAGAGCCCCAGATTTTATGTTGTCCTGGAGAGCTTGCAGAGCACTGGGGAAAGGCAGGAAGAGAATTCCCTGCTAGCACCTTCTCTGTGCCTGTTCACATTGCTTGGCAGAATCGCTTTTGTGCAGAAAACAGTAACACTTGTTCAGAACGAAAGAAAGCACAGAGCCCCAGATTTTATGTTGTCCTGGAGAGCTTGCAGAGCACTGGGGAAAGGCAGGCAGAGAATTCCCTGCTAGCACCTTCTCTGTGCCTGGGAAGCACAAGTGTTCACATTGCTTCGCAGAATCGCTTTTGTGCAGAAAACAGTAACACTTGTTCAGAACGAAAGAAAGCACAGAACCCCAGATTTTATGTTGTCCTGGAGAGCTTGCAGAGCACTGAGGAAAGGCAGGCAGAGAATTCCCTGCTAGCACCTTCTCTGTGCCTGGGAAGCACAAGTGTTCACATTGCTTCGCAGAATCGCTTTTGTGCAGAAAACAGTAACAGTTGTTCAGAACGAAAGAAAGCACAGAGCCCCAGATTTTATGTTGTCCTGGAGAGCTTGCAGAGCACTGGGGAAAGGCAGGCAGAGAATTCCCTGCTAGCACCTTCTCTGTGCCTGGGAAGCAGAAGTGTTCACATTGCTTCGCAGAATCGCTTTTGTGCAGAAAACAGTAACAGTTGTTCAGAACGAAAGAAAGCACAGAGCCCCAGATTTTATGTTGTCCTGGAGAGCTTGCAGAGCACTGGGGAAAGGCAGGCAGAGAATTCCCTGCTAGCACCTTCTCTGTGCCTGGGAAGCAGAAGTGTTCACATTGCTTCGCAGAATCGCTTTTGTGCAGAAAACAGTAACACTTGTTCAGAACGAAAGAAAGCACAGAGCCCCAGATTTTATGTTGTCCTGGAGAGCTTGCAGAGCACTGGGGAAAGGCAGGCAGAGAATTCCCTGCTAGCACCTTCTCTGTGCCTGGGAAGCACAAGTGTTCACATTGCTTCGCAGAATCGCTTTTGTGCAGAAAACAGTAACACTTGTTCAGAACGAAAGAAAGCACAGAGCCCCAGATTTTATGTTGTCCTGGAGAGCTTGCAGAGCACTGGGGAAAGGCAGGCAGAGAATTCCCTGCTAGCACCTTCTCTGTGCCTGGGAAGCACAAGTGTTCACATTGCTTGGCAGAATCGCTTTTGTGCAGAAAACAGTAACACTTGTTCAGAACGAAAGAAAGCACAGAGCCCCAGATTTTATGTTGTCCTGGAGAGCTTGCAGAGCACTGGGGAAAGGCAGGCAGAGAATTCCCTGCTAGCACCTTCTCTGTGCCTGGGAAGCAGAAGTGTTCACATTGCTTCGCAGAATCGCTTTTGTGCAGAAAACAGTAACAGTTGTTCAGAACGAAAGAAAGCACAGAGCCCCAGATTTTATGTTGTCCTGGAGAGCTTGCAGAGCACTGGGGAAAGGCAGGCAGAGAATTCCCTGCTAGCACCTTCTCTGTGCCTGGGAAGCAGAAGTGTTCACATTGCTTCGCAGAATCGCTTTTGTGCAGAAAACAGTAACACTTGTTCAGAATGAAAGAAAGCACAGAACCCCAGATTTTATGTTGTCCTGGAGAGCTTGCACAGCACTGAGGAAAGGCAGGCAGAGAATTCCCTGCTAGCACCTTCTCTGTGCCTGGGAAGCAGAAGTGTTCACATTGCTTCGCAGAATCGCTTTTGTGCAGAAAACAGTAACACTTGTTCAGAACGAAAGAAAGCACAGAGCCCCAGATTTTATGTTGTCCTGGAGAGCTTGCAGAGCACTGGGGAAAGGCAGGCAGAGAATTCCCTGCTAGCACCTTCTCTGTGCCTGGGAAGCACAAGTGTTCACATTGCTTCGCAGAATCGCTTTTGTGCAGAAAACAGTAACACTTGTTCAGAACGAAAGAAAGCACAGAGCCCCAGATTTTATGTTGTCCTGGAGAGCTTGCAGAGCACTGAGGAAAGGCAGGCAGAGAATTCCCTGCTAGCACCTTCTCTGTGCCTGGGAAGCAGAAGTGTTCACATTGCTTCGCAGAATCGCTTTTGTGCAGAAAACAGTAACAGTTGTTCAGAACGAAAGAAAGCACAGAGCCCCAGATTTTATGTTGTCCTGGAGAGCTTGCAGAGCACTGGGGAAAGGCAGGCAGAGAATTCCCTGCTAGCACCTTCTCTGTGCCTGGGAAGCACAAGTGTTCACATTGCTTCGCAGAATCGCTTTTGTGCAGAAAACAGTAACACTTGTTCAGAACGAAAGAAAGCACAGAGCCCCAGATTTTATGTTGTCCTGGAGAGCTTGCAGAGCACTGGGGAAAGGCAGGCAGAGAATTCCCTGCTAGAACCTTCTCTGTGCCTGGGAAGCAGAAGTGTTCACATTGCTTCGCAGAATCGCTTTTGTGCAGAAAACAGTAACACTTGTTCAGAATGAAAGAAAGCACAGAACCCCAGATTTTATGTTGTCCTGGAGAGCTTGCAGAGCACTGAGGAAAGGCAGGCAGAGAATTCCCTGCTAGCACCTTCTCTGTGCCTGGGAAGCAGAAGTGTTCACATTGCTTCGCAGAATCGCTTTTGTGCAGAAAACAGTAACACTTGTTCAGAACGAAAGAAAGCACAGAGCCCCAGATTTTATGTTGTCCTGGAGAGCTTGCAGAGCACTGGGGAAAGGCAGGCAGAGAATTCCCTGCTAGCACCTTCTCTGTGCCTGGGAAGCAGAAGTGTTCACATTGCTTCGCAGAATCGCTTTTGTGCAGAAAACAGTAACAGTTGTTCAGAACGAAAGAAAGCACAGAGCCCCAGATTTGCTGTTGTCCTGGAGAGCTTGCAGAGCACTGGGGAAAGGCAGGCAGAGAATTCCCTGCTAGCACCTTCTCTGTGCCTGGGAAGCACAAGTGTTCACATTGCTTCGCAGAATCGCTTTTGTGCAGAAAACAGTAACACTTGTTCAGAACGAAAGAAAGCACAGAGCCCCAGATTTTATGTTGTCCTGGAGAGCTTGCAGAGCACTGGGGAAAGGCAGGCAGAGAATTCCCTGCTAGCACCTTCTCTGTGCCTGGGAAGCAGAAGTGTTCACATTGCTTCGCAGAATCGCTTTTGTGCAGAAAACAGTAACACTTGTTCAGAACGAAAGAAAGCACAGAACCCCAGATTTTATGTTGTCCTGGAGAGCTTGCAGAGCACTGGGGAAAGGCAGGCAGAGAATTCCCTGCTAGCACCTTCTCTGTGCCTGGGAAGCACAAGTGTTCACATTGCTTCGCAGAATCGCTTTTGTGCAGAAAACAGTAACACTTGTTCAGAACGAAAGAAAGCACAGAGCCCCAGATTTTATGTTGTCCTGGAGAGCTTGCAGAGCACTGGGGAAAGGCAGGCAGAGAATTCCCTGCTAGCACCTTCTCTGTGCCTGGGAAGCACAAGTGTTCACATTGCTTCGCAGAATCGCTTTTGTGCAGAAAACAGTAACACTTGTTCAGAACGAAAGAAAGCACAGAGCCCCAGATTTTATGTTGTCCTGGAGAGCTTGCAGAGCACTGGGGAAAGGCAGGCAGAGAATTCCCTGCTAGCACCTTCTCTGTGCCTGGGAAGCAGAAGTGTTCACATTGCTTCGCAGAATCGCTTTTGTGCAGAAAACAGTAACACTTGTTCAGAACGAAAGAAAGCACAGAGCCCCAGATTTTATGTTGTCCTGGAGAGCTTGCAGAGCACTGGGAAAGGCAGGCAGAGAATTCCCTGCTAGCACCTTCTCTGTGCCTGGGAAGCAGAAGTGTTCACATTGCTTCGCAGAATCGCTTTTGTGCAGAAAACAGTAACAGTTGTTCAGAACGAAAGAAAGCACAGAGCCCCAGATTTTATGTTGTCCTGGAGAGCTTGCAGAGCACTGGGGAAAGGCAGGCAGAGAATTCCCTGCTAGCACCTTCTCTGTGCCTGTGAAGCAGAAGTGTTCACATTGCTTCGCAGAATCGCTTTTGTGCAGAAAACAGTAACACTTGTTCAGAACGAAAGAAAGCACAGAGCCCCAGATTTTATGTTGTCCTGGAGAGCTTGCAGAGCACTGGGGAAAGGCAGGCAGAGAATTCCCTGCTAGCACCTTCTCTGTGCCTGGGAAGCAGAAGTGTTCACATTGCTTCGCAGAATCGCTTTTGTGCAGAAAACAGTAACAGTTGTTCAGAACGAAAGAAAGCACAGAGCCCCAGATTTTATGTTGTCCTGGAGAGCTTGCAGAGCACTGGGGAAAGGCAGGCAGAGAATTCCCTGCTAGCACCTTCTCTGTGCCTGGGAAGCAGAAGTGTTCACATTGCTTCGCAGAATCGCTTTTGTGCAGAAAACAGTAACACTTGTTCAGAACGAAAGAAAGCACAGAGCCCCAGATTTTATGTTGTCCTGGAGAGCTTGCAGAGCACTGGGGAAAGGCAGGCAGAGAATTCCCTGCTAGCACCTTCTCTGTGCCTGGGAAGCAGAAGTGTTCACATTGCTTCGCAGAATCGCTTTTGTGCAGAAAACAGTAACCCTTGTTCAGAACGAAAGAAAGCACAGAGCCCCAGATTTTATGTTGTCCTGGAGAGCTTGCAGAGCACTGGGGAAAGGCAGGCAGAGAATTCCCTGCTAGCACCTTCTCTGTGCCTGGGAAGCAGAAGTGTTCACATTGCTTCGCAGAATCGCTTTTGTGCAGAAAACAGTAACACTTGTTCAGAACGAAAGAAAGCACAGAGCCCCAGATTTTATGTTGTCCTGGAGAGCTTGCAGAGCACTGGGGAAACGCAGGCAGAGAATTCCCTGCTAGCACCTTCTCTGTGCCTGGGAAGCACAAGTGTTCACATTGCTTCGCAGAATCGCTTTTGTGCAGAAAACAGTAACACTTGTTCAGAACGAAAGAAAGCACAGAGCCCCAGATTTTATGTTGTCCTGGAGAGCTTGCAGAGCACTGGGGAAAGGCAGGCAGAGAATTCCCTGCTAGCACCTTCTCTGTGCCTGGGAAGCACAAGTGTTCACATTGCTTCGCAGAATCGCTTTTGTGCAGAAAACAGTAACACTTGTTCAGAACGAAAGAAAGCACAGAGCCCCAGATTTTATGTTGTCCTGGAGAGCTTGCAGAGCACTGGGAAAGGCAGGCAGAGAATTCCCTGCTAGCACCTTCTCTGTGCCTGGGAAGCAGAAGTGTTCACATTGCTTCGCAGAATCGCTTTTGTGCAGAAAACAGTAACACTTGTTCAGAATGAAAGAAAGCACAGAGCCCCAGATTTTATGTTGTCCTGGAGAGCTTGCAGAGCACTGGGGAAAGGCAGGCAGAGAATTCCCTGCTAGCACCTTCTCTGTGCCTGGGAAGCACAAGTGTTCACATTGCTTCGCAGAATCGCTTTTGTGCAGAAAACAGTAACACTTGTTCAGAACGAAAGAAAGCACAGAGCCCCAGATTTTATGTTGTCCTGGAGAGTTTGCAGAGCACTGGGGAAAGGCAGGCAGAGAATTCCCTGCTAGCACCTTCTCTGTGCCTGGGAAGCAGAAGTGTTCACATTGCTTCGCAGAATCGCTTTTGTGCAGAAAACAGTAACACTTGTTCAGAACGAAAGAAAGCACAGAGCCCCAGATTTTATGTTGTCCTGGAGAGCTTGCAGAGCACTGGGGAAAGGCAGGCAGAGAATTCCCTGCTAGCACCTTCTCTGTGCCTGGGAAGCAGAAGTGTTCACATTGCTTCGCAGAATCGCTTTTGTGCAGAAAACAGTAACACTTGTTCAGAACGAAAGAAAGCACAGAGCCCCAGATTTTATGTTGTCCTGGAGAGCTTGCAGAGCACTGGGGAAAGGCAGGCAGAGAATTCCCTGCTAGCACCTTCTCTGTGCCTGGGAAGCAGAAGTGTTCACATTGCTTCGCAGAATCGCTTTTGTGCAGAAAACAGTAACACTTGTTCAGAACGAAAGAAAGCACAGAGCCCCAGATTTTATGTTGTCCTGGAGAGCTTGCAGAGCACTGGGGAAAGGCAGGCAGAGAATTCCCTGCTAGCACCTTCTCTGTGCCTGGGAAGCAGAAGTGTTCACATTGCTTCGCAGAATCGCTTTTGTGCAGAAAACAGTAACACTTGTTCAGAACGAAAGAAAGCACAGAGCCCCAGATTTTATGTTGTCCTGGAGAGCTTGCAGAGCACTGGGGAAAGGCAGGCAGAGAATTCCCTGCTAGCACCTTCTCTGTGCCTGGGAAGCAGAAGTGTTCACATTGCTTCGCAGAATCGCTTTTGTGCAGAAAACAGTAACACTTGTTCAGAATGAAAGAAAGCACAGAACCCCAGATTTTATGTTGTCCTGGAGAGCTTGCAGAGCACTGAGGAAAGGCAGGCAGAGAATTCCCTGCTAGCACCTTCTCTGTGCCTGGGAAGCAGAAGTGTTCACATTGCTTCGCAGAATCGCTTTTGTGCAGAAAACAGTAACACTTGTTCAGAACGAAAGAAAGCACAGAGCCCCAGATTTTATGTTGTCCTGGAGAGCTTGCAGGGCACTGGGGAAAGGCAGGCAGACAATTCCCTGCTAGCACCTTCTCTGTGCCTGTTCACATTGCTTCGCAGAATCGCTTTTGTGCAGAAAACAGTAACACTTGTTCAGAACGAAAGAAAGCACAGAGCCCCAGATTTTCTGTTGTCCTGGAGAGCTTGCAGAGCACTGGGGAAAGGCAGGCAGAGAATTCCCTGCTAGCACCTTCTCTGTGCCTGGGAAGCACAAGTGTTCACATTGCTTCGCAGAATCGCTTTTGTGCAGAAAACAGTAACACTTGTTCAGAACGAAAGAAAGCACAGAGCCCCAGATTTTATGTTGTCCTGGAGAGCTTGCAGAGCACTGGGGAAAGGCAGGCAGAGAATTCCCTGCTAGCACCTTCTATGTGCCTGGGAAGCACAAGTGTTCACATTGCTTTGCAGAATCGCTTTTGTGCAGAAAACAGTAACACTTGTTCAGAACGAAAGAAAGCACAGAGCCCCAGATTTTATGTTGTCCTGGAGAGCTTGCAGAGCACTGGGGAAAGGCAGGCAGAGAATTCCCTGCTAGCACCTTCTCTGTGCCTGTTCACTTTTCTTCGCAGAATCGCTTTTGTGCAGAAAACAGTAACACTTGTTCAGAACGAAAGAAAGCACAGAGCCCCAGATTTTATGTTGTCCTGGAGAGCTTGCAGAGCACTGGGGAAAGGCAGGCAGAGAATTCCCTGCTAGCACCTTCTCTGTGCCTGGGAAGCAGAAGTGTTCACATTGCTTCGCAGAATCGCTTTTGTGCAGAAAACAGTAACACTTGTTCAGAACGAAAGAAAGCACAGAGCCCCAGATTTGCTGTTGTCCTGGAGAGCTTGCAGAGCACTGGGGAAAGGCAGGCAGAGAATTCCCTGCTAGCACCTTCTCTGTGCCTGGGAAGCAGAAGTGTTCACATTGCTTCGCAGAATCGCTTTTGTGCAGAAAACAGTAACACTTGTTCAGAACGAAAGAAAACACAGAACCCCAGATTTTATGTTGTCCTGGAGAGCTTGCAGAGCACTGGGGAAAGGCAGGCAGAGAATTCCCTGCTAGCACCTTCTCTGTGCCTGTTCACATTGCTTCGCAGAATCGCTTTTGTGCAGAAAACAGTAACACTTGTTCAGAACGAAAGAAAGCACAGAGCCCCAGATTTGCTGTTGTCCTGGAGAGCTTGCAGAGCACTGGGGAAAGGCAGGCAGAGAATTCCCTGCTAGCACCTTCTCTGTGCCTGGGAAGCACAAGTGTTCACATTGCTTCGCAGAATCGCTTTTGTGCAGAAAACAGTAACACTTGTTCAGAACGAAAGAAAGCACAGAGCCCCAGATTTTATGTTGTCCTGGAGAGCTTGCAGAGCACTGGGGAAAGGCAGGCAGAGAATTCCCTGCTAGCACCTTCTCTGTGCCTGGGAAGCAGAAGTGTTCACATTGCTTCGCAGAATCGCTTTTGTGCAGAAAACAGTAACACTTGTTCAGAACGAAAGAAAGCACAGAGCCCCAGATTTTATGTTGTCCTGGAGAGCTTGCAGAGCACTGGGGAAAGGCAGGCAGAGAATTCCCTGCTAGCACCTTCTCTGTGCCTGGGAAGCAGAAGTGTTCACATTGCTTCGCAGAATCGCTTTTGTGCAGAAAACAGTAACCCTTGTTCAGAACGAAAGAAAGCACAGAGCCCCAGATTTTATGTTGTCCTGGAGAGCTTGCAGAGCACTGGGGAAAGGCAGGCAGAGAATTCCCTGCTAGCACCTTCTCTGTGCCTGGGAAGCACAAGTGTTCACATTGCTTCGCAGAATCGCTTTTGTGCAGAAAACAGTAACACTTGTTCAGAACGAAAGAAAGCACAGAGCCCCAGATTTTATGTTGTCCTGGAGAGCTTGCAGAGCACTGGGGAAAGGCAGGCAGAGAATTCCCTGCTAGCACCTTCTCTGTGCCTGGGAAGCAGAAGTGTTCACATTGCTTCGCAGAATCGCTTTTGTGCAGAAAACAGTAACACTTGTTCAGAACGAAAGAAAGCACAGAGCCCCAGATTTTATGTTGTCCTGGAGAGCTTGCAGAGCACTGGGGAAAGGCAGGCAGAGAATTCCCTGCTAGCACCTTCTCTGTGCCTGGGAAGCACAAGTGTTCACATTGCTTCGCAGAATCGCTTTTGTGCAGAAAACAGTAACACTTGTTCAGAACGAAAGAAAGCACAGAGCCCCAGATTTTATGTTGTCCTGGAGAGCTTGCAGAGCACTGGGGAAAGGCAGGCAGAGAATTCCCTGCTAGCACCTTCTCTGTGCCTGGGAAGCAGAAGTGTTCACATTGCTTCGCAGAATCGCTTTTGTGCAGAAAACAGTAACACTTGTTCAGAACGAAAGAAAGCACAGAGCCCCAGATTTTATGTTGTCCTGGAGAGCTTGCAGAGCACTAGGGAAAGGCAGGCAGAGAATTCCCTGCTAGCACCTTCTCTGTGCCTGGGAAGCAGAAGTGTTCACATTGCTTCGCAGAATCGCTTTTGTGCAGAAAACAGTAACAGTTGTTCAGAACGAAAGAAAGCACAGAGCCCCAGATTTTATGTTGTCCTGGAGAGCTTGCAGAGCACTGGGGAAAGGCAGGCAGAGAATTCCCTGCTAGCACCTTCTCTGTGCCTGGGAAGCAGAAGTGTTCACATTGCTTCGCAGAATCGCTTTTGTGCAGAAAACAGTAACACTTGTTCAGAACGAAAGAAAGCACAGAGCCCCAGATTTTATGTTGTCCTGGAGAGCTTGCAGAGCACTGGGGAAAGGCAGGCAGAGAATTCCCTGCTAGCACCTTCTCTGTGCCTGGGAAGCAGAAGTGTTCACATTGCTTCGCAGAATCGCTTTTGTGCAGAAAACAGTAACACTTGTTCAGAATGAAAGAAAGCACAGAGCCCCAGATTTTATGTTGTCCTGGAGAGCTTGCAGAGCACTGAGGAAAGGCAGGCAGAGAATTCCCTGCTAGCACCTTCTCTGTGCCTGGGAAGCACAAGTGTTCATATTGCTTCGCAGAATCGCTTTTGTGCAGAAAACAGTAACACTTGTTCAGAACGAAAGAAAGCACAGAGCCCCAGATTTTATGTTGTCCTGGAGAGCTTGCAGGGCACTGGGGAAAGGCAGGCAGACAATTCCCTGCTAGCACCTTCTCTGTGCCTGTTCACATTGCTTCGCAGAATCGCTTTTGTGCAGAAAACAGTAACACTTGTTCAGAACGAAAGAAAGCACAGAGCCCCAGATTTTATGTTGTCCTGGAGAGCTTGCAGAGCATTGGGGAAAGGCAGGCAGAGAATTCCCTGCTAGCACCTTCTCTGTGCCTGGGAAGCAGAAGTGTTCACATTGCTTCGCAGAATCGCTTTTGTGCAGAAAACAGTAACACTTGTTCAGAACGAAAGAAAGCACAGAGCCCCAGATTTTATGTTGTCCTGGAGAGCTTGCAGAGCACTGGGGAAAGGCAGGCAGAGAATTCCCTGCTAGCACCTTCTATGTGCCTGGGAAGCACAAGTGTTCACATTGCTTTGCAGAATCGCTTTTGTGCAGAAAACAGTAACACTTGTTCAGAACGAAAGAAAGCACAGAGCCCCAGATTTTATGTTGTCCTGGAGAGCTTGCAGAGCACTGGGGAAAGGCAGGCAGAGAATTCCCTGCTAGCACCTTCTCTGTGCCTGGGAAGCAGAAGTGTTCACATTGCTTCGCAGAATCGCTTTTGTGCAGAAAACAGTAACACTTGTTCAGAACGAAAGAAAGCACAGAGCCCCAGATTTTATGTTGTCCTGGAGAGCTTGCAGAGCACTGGGGAAAGGCAGGCAGAGAATTCCCTGCTAGCACCTTCTCTGTGCCTGGGAAGCACAAGTGTTCACATTGCTTCGCAGAATCGCTTTTGTGCAGAAAACAGTAACACTTGTTCAGAACGAAAGAAAGCACAGAACCCCAGATTTTATGTTGTCCTGGAGAGCTTGCAGAGCACTGGGGAAAGGCAGGCAGAGAATTCCCTGCTAGCACCTTCTCTGTGCCTGTTCACATTGCTTCGCAGAATCGCTTTTGTGCAGAAAACAGTAACACTTGTTCAGAACGAAAGAAAGCACAGAGCCCCAGATTTGCTGTTGTCCTGGAGAGCTTGCAGAGCACTGGGGAAAGGCAGGCAGAGAATTCCCTGCTAGCACCTTCTCTGTGCCTGGGAAGCAGAAGTGTTCACATTGCTTCGCAGAATCGCTTTTGTGCAGAAAACAGTAACACTTGTTCAGAACGAAAGAAAGCACAGAGCCCCAGATTTTATGTTGTCCTGGAGAGCTTGCAGAGCACTGGGGAAAGGCAGGCAGAGAATTCCCTGCTAGCACCTTCTCTGTGCCTGGGAAGCAGAAGTGTTCACATTGCTTCGCAGAATCGCTTTTGTGTAGAAAACAGTAACCCTTGTTCAGAACGAAAGAAAGCACAGAGCCCCAGATTTTATGTTGTCCTGGAGAGCTTGCAGAGCACTGGGGAAAGGCAGGCAGAGAATTCCCTGCTAGCACCTTCTCTGTGCCTGGGAAGCACAAGTGTTCACATTGCTTCGCAGAATCGCTTTTGTGCAGAAAACAGTAACACTTGTTCAGAACGAAAGAAAGCACAGAGCCCCAGATTTTATGTTGTCCTGGAGAGCTTGCAGAGCACTGGGGAAAGGCAGGCAGAGAATTCCCTGCTAGCACCTTCTCTGTGCCTGGGAAGCAGAAGTGTTCACATTGCTTCGCAGAATCGCTTTTGTGCAGAAAACAGTAACACTTGTTCAGAACGAAAGAAAGCACAGAGCCCCAGATTTTATGTTGTCCTGGAGAGCTTGCAGAGCACTGGGGAAAGGCAGGCAGAGAATTCCCTGCTAGCACCTTCTCTGTGCCTGGGAAGCAGAAGTGTTCACATTGCTTCGCAGAATCGCTTTTGTGCAGAAAACAGTAACACTTGTTCAGAACGAAAGAAAGCACAGAGCCCCAGATTTTATGTTGTCCTGGAGAGCTTGCAGAGCACTGGGGAAAGGCAGGCAGAGAATTCCCTGCTAGCACCTTCTCTGTGCCTGGGAAGCAGAAGTGTTCACATTGCTTCGCAGAATCGCTTTTGTGCAGAAAACAGTAACACTTGTTCAGAATGAAAGAAAGCACAGAGCCCCAGATTTTATGTTGTCCTGGAGAGCTTGCAGAGCACTGAGGAAAGGCAGGCAGAGAATTCCCTGCTAGCACCTTCTCTGTGCCTGGGAAGCACAAGTGTTCATATTGCTTCGCAGAATCGCTTTTGTGCAGAAAACAGTAACACTTGTTCAGAACGAAAGAAAGCACAGAGCCCCAGATTTTATGTTGTCCTGGAGAGCTTGCAGGGCACTGGGGAAAGGCAGGCAGACAATTCCCTGCTAGCACCTTCTCTGTGCCTGTTCACATTGCTTCGCAGAATCGCTTTTGTGCAGAAAACAGTAACACTTGTTCAGAACGAAAGAAAGCACAGAGCCCCAGATTTTATGTTGTCCTGGAGAGCTTGCAGAGCACTGGGGAAAGGCAGGCAGAGAATTCCCTGCTAGCACCTTCTCTGTGCCTGGGAAGCACAAGTGTTCACATTGCTTCGCAGAATCGCTTTTGTGCAGAAAACAGTAACACTTGTTCAGAACGAAAGAAAGCACAGAGCCCCAGATTTTATGTTGTCCTGGAGAGCTTGCAGAGCACTGGGGAAAGGCAGGCAGAGAATTCCCTGCTAGCACCTTCTATGTGCCTGGGAAGCACAAGTGTTCACATTGCTTTGCAGAATCGCTTTTGTGCAGAAAACAGTAACACTTGTTCAGAACGAAAGAAAGCACAGAGCCCCAGATTTTATGTTGTCCTGGAGAGCTTGCAGAGCACTGGGGAAAGGCAGGCAGAGAATTCCCTGCTAGCACCTTCTCTGTGCCTGGGAAGCACAAGTGTTCACATTGCTTCGCAGAATCGCTTTTGTGCAGAAAACAGTAACCCTTGTTCAGAACGAAAGAAAGCACAGAGCCCCAGATTTTATGTTGTCCTGGAGAGCTTGCAGAGCACTGGGGAAAGGCAGGCAGAGAATTCCCTGCTAGCACCTTCTCTGTGCCTGTTCACATTGCTTCGCAGAATCGCTTTTGTGCAGAAAACAGTAACACTTGTTCAGAACGAAAGAAAGCACAGAGCCCCAGATTTGCTGTTGTCCTGGAGAGCTTGCAGAGCACTGGGGAAAGGCAGGCAGAGAATTCCCTGCTAGCACCTTCTCTGTGCCTGGGAAGCAGAAGTGTTCACATTGCTTTGCAGAATCGCTTTTGTGCAGAAAACAGTAACACTTGTTCAGAACGAAAGAAAGCACAGAGCCCCAGATTTTATGTTGTTCTGGGGAGCTTGCAGAGCACTGGGGAAAGGCAGGCAGAGAATTCCCTGCTAGCACCTTCTCTGTGCCTGGGAAGCAGAAGTGTTCACATTGCTTCGCAGAATCGCTTTTGTGCAGAAAACAGTAACACTTGTTCAGAACGAAAGAAAGCACAGAGCCCCAGATTTTATGTTGTCCTGGAGAGCTTGCAGAGCACTGGGGAAAGGCAGGCAGAGAATTCCCTGCTAGCACCTTCTCTGTGCCTGTTCACTTTTCTTCGCAGAATCGCTTTTGTGCAGAAAACAGTAACACTTGTTCAGAACGAAAGAAAGCACAGAGCCCCAGATTTTATGTTGTCCTGGAGAGCTTGCAGAGCACTGGGGAAAGGCAGGCAGAGAATTCCCTGCTAGCACCTTCTCTGTGCCTGGGAAGCAGAAGTGTTCACATTGCTTCGCAGAATCGCTTTTGTGCAGAAAACAGTAACCCTTGTTCAGAACGAAAGAAAGCACAGAGCCCCAGATTTTATGTTGTCCTGGAGAGCTTGCAGAGCACTGGGGAAAGGCAGGCAGAGAATTCCCTGCTAGCACCTTCTCTGTGCCTGTTCACATTGCTTCGCAGAATCGCTTTTGTGCAGAAAACAGTAACACTTGTTCAGAACGAAAGAAAGCACAGAGCCCCAGATTTGCTGTTGTCCTGGAGAGCTTGCAGAGCACTGGGGAAAGGCAGGCAGAGAATTCCCTGCTAGCACCTTCTCTGTGCCTGGGAAGCAGAAGTGTTCACATTGCTTTGCAGAATCGCTTTTGTGCAGAAAACAGTAACACTTGTTCAGAACGAAAGAAAGCACAGAGCCCCAGATTTTATGTTGTTCTGGGGAGCTTGCAGAGCACTGGGGAAAGGCAGGCAGAGAATTCCCTGCTAGCACCTTCTCTGTGCCTGGGAAGCACAAGTGTTCACATTGCTTCGCAGAATCGCTTTTGTGCAGAAAACAGTAACACTTGTTCAGAACGAAAGAAAGCACAGAGCCCCAGATTTTATGTTGTCCTGGAGAGCTTGCAGAGCACTGGGGAAAGGCAGGCAGAGAATTCCCTGCTAGCACCTTCTCTGTGCCTGTTCACTTTTCTTCGCAGAATCGCTTTTGTGCAGAAAACAGTAACACTTGTTCAGAACGAAAGAAAGCACAGAGCCCCAGATTTTATGTTGTCCTGGAGAGCTTGCAGAGCACTGGGGAAAGGCAGGAAGAGAATTCCCTGCTAGCACCTTCTCTGTGCCTGTTCACATTGCTTTGCAGAATCGCTTTTGTGCAGAAAACAGTAACACTTGTTCAGAACGAAAGAAAGCACAGAGCCCCAGATTTTATGTTGTCCTGGAGAGCTTGCAGAGCACTGGGGAAAGGCAGGCAGAGAATTCCCTGCTAGCACCTTCTCTGTGCCTGGGAAGCACAAGTGTTCACATTGCTTCGCAGAATCGCTTTTGTGCAGAAAACAGTAACACTTGTTCAGAACGAAAGAAAGCACAGAACCCCAGATTTTATGTTGTCCTGGAGAGCTTGCAGAGCACTGAGGAAAGGCAGGCAGAGAATTCCCTGCTAGCACCTTCTCTGTGCCTGGGAAGCACAAGTGTTCACATTGCTTCGCAGAATCGCTTTTGTGCAGAAAACAGTAACAGTTGTTCAGAACGAAAGAAAGCACAGAGCCCCAGATTTTATGTTGTCCTGGAGAGCTTGCAGAGCACTGGGGAAAGGCAGGCAGAGAATTCCCTGCTAGCACCTTCTCTGTGCCTGGGAAGCAGAAGTGTTCACATTGCTTCGCAGAATCGCTTTTGTGCAGAAAACAGTAACCCTTGTTCAGAACGAAAGAAAGCACAGAGCCCCAGATTTTATGTTGTCCTGGAGAGCTTGCAGAGCACTGGGGAAAGGCAGGCAGAGAATTCCCTGCTAGCACCTTCTCTGTGCCTGGGAAGCAGAAGTGTTCACATTGCTTCGCAGAATCGCTTTTGTGCAGAAAACAGTAACACTTGTTCAGAACGAAAGAAAGCACAGAGCCCCAGATTTTATGTTGTCCTGGAGAGCTTGCAGAGCACTGGGGAAAGGCAGGCAGAGAATTCCCTGCTAGCACCTTCTCTGTGCCTGGGAAGCACAAGTGTTCACATTGCTTCGCAGAATCGCTTTTGTGCAGAAAACAGTAACACTTGTTCAGAACGAAAGAAAGCACAGAGCCCCAGATTTTATGTTGTCCTGGAGAGCTTGCAGAGCACTGGGGAAAGGCAGGCAGAGAATTCCCTGCTAGCACCTTCTCTGTGCCTGGGAAGCACAAGTGTTCACATTGCTTCGCAGAATCGCTTTTGTGCAGAAAACAGTAACACTTGTTCAGAACGAAAGAAAGCACAGAGCCCCAGATTTTATGTTGTCCTGGAGAGCTTGCAGAGCACTGGGGAAAGGCAGGCAGAGAATTCCCTGCTAGCACCTTCTCTGTGCCTGGGAAGCACAAGTGTTCACATTGCTTCGCAGAATCGCTTTTGTGCAGAAAACAGTAACACTTGTTCAGAACGAAAGAAAGCACAGAGCCCCAGATTTTATGTTGTCCTGGAGAGCTTGCAGAGCACTGGGGAAAGGCAGGCAGAGAATTCCCTGCTAGCACCTTCTCTGTGCCTGGGAAGCACAAGTGTTCACATTGCTTCGCAGAATCGCTTTTGTGCAGAAAACAGTAACACTTGTTCAGAACGAAAGAAAGCACAGAGCCCCAGATTTTATGTTGTCCTGGAGAGCTTGCAGAGCACTGGGGAAAGGCAGGCAGAGAATTCCCTGCTAGCACCTTCTCTGTGCCTGGGAAGCAGAAGTGTTCACATTGCTTCGCAGAATCGCTTTTGTGCAGAAAACAGTAACAGTTCTTCAGAACGAAAGAAAGCACAGAGCCCCAGATTTTATGTTGTCCTGGAGAGCTTGCAGAGCACTGGGGAAAGGCAGGCAGAGAATTCCCTGCTAGCACCTTCTCTGTGCCTGGGAAGCAGAAGTGTTCACATTGCTTCGCAGAATCGCTTTTGTGCAGAAAACAGTAACACTTGTTCAGAATGAAAGAAAGCACAGAACCCCAGATTTTATGTTGTCCTGCAGAGCTTGCAGAGCACTGAGGAAAGGCAGGCAGAGAATTCCCTGCTAGCACCTTCTCTGTGCCTGGGAAGCAGAAGTGTTCACATTGCTTCGCAGAATCGCTTTTGTGCAGAAAACAGTAACACTTGTTCAGAACGAAAGAAAGCACAGAGCCCCAGATTTTATGTTGTCCTGGAGAGCTTGCAGGGCACTGGGGAACGGCAGGCAGACAATTCCCTGCTAGCACCTTCTCTGTGCCTGTTCACATTGCTTCGCAGAATCGCTTTTGTGCAGAAAACAGTAACACTTGTTCAGAACGAAAGAAAGCACAGAGCCCCAGATTTTATGTTGTCCTGGAGAGCTTGCAGAGCACTGGGGAAAGGCAGGCAGAGAATTCCCTGCTAGCACCTTCTCTGTGCCTGGGAAGCACAAGTGTTCACATTGCTTCGCAGAATCGCTTTTGTGCAGAAAACAGTAACACTTGTTCAGAACGAAAGAAAGCACAGAGCCCCAGATTTTATGTTGTCCTGGAGAGCTTGCAGAGCACTGAGGAAAGGCAGGCAGAGAATTCCCTGCTAGCACCTTCTCTGTGCCTGGGAAGCAGAAGTGTTCACATTGCTTCGCAGAATCGCTTTTGTGCAGAAAACAGTAACAGTTGTTCAGAACGAAAGAAAGCACAGAGCCCCAGATTTTATGTTGTCCTGGAGAGCTTGCAGAGCACTGGGGAAAGGCAGGCAGAGAATTCCCTGCTAGCACCTTCTCTGTGCCTGGGAAGCAGAAGTGTTCACATTGCTTCGCAGAATCGCTTTTGTGCAGAAAACAGTAACCCTTGTTCAGAACGAAAGAAAGCACAGAGCCCCAGATTTTATGTTGTCCTGGAGAGCTTGCAGAGCACTGGGGAAAGGCAGGCAGAGAATTCCCTGCTAGCACCTTCTCTGTGCCTGTTCACATTGCTTCGCAGAATCGCTTTTGTGCAGAAAACAGTAACACTTGTTCAGAACGAAAGAAAGCACAGAGCCCCAGATTTTATGTTGTCCTGGAGAGCTTGCAGAGCACTGGGGAAAGGCAGGCAGAGAATTCCCTGCTAGCACCTTCTCTGTGCCTGGGAAGCAGAAGTGTTCACATTGCTTCGCAGAATCGCTTTTGTGCAGAAAACAGTAACACTTGTTCAGAACGAAAGAAAGCACAGAGCCCCAGATTTTATGTTGTCCTGGAGAGCTTGCAGAGCACTGGGGAAAGGCAGGCAGAGAATTCCCTGCTAGCACCTTCTCTGTGCCTGGGAAGCAGAAGTGTTCACATTGCTTCGCAGAATCGCTTTTGTGCAGAAAACAGTAACACTTGTTCAGAATGAAAGAAAGCACAGAGCCCCAGATTTTATGTTGTCCTGGAGAGCTTGCAGAGCACTGAGGAAAGGCAGGCAGAGAATTCCCTGCTAGCACCTTCTCTGTGCCTGGGAAGCACAAGTGTTCATATTGCTTCGCAGAATCGCTTTTGTGCAGAAAACAGTAACACTTGTTCAGAACGAAAGAAAGCACAGAGCCCCAGATTTTATGTTGTCCTGGAGAGCTTGCAGGGCACTGGGGAAAGGCAGGCAGACAATTCTCTGCTAGCACCTTCTCTGTGCCTGTTCACATTGCTTCGCAGAATCGCTTTTGTGCAGAAAACAGTAACACTTGTTCAGAACGAAAGAAAGCACAGAGCCCCAGATTTTATGTTGTCCTGGAGAGCTTGCAGAGCACTGGGGAAAGGCAGGCAGAGAATTCCCTGCTAGCACCTTCTCTGTGCCTGGGAAGCACAAGTGTTCACATTGCTTCGCAGAATCGCTTTTGTGCAGAAAACAGTAACACTTGTTCAGAACGAAAGAAAGCACAGAGCCCCAGATTTTATGTTGTCCTGGAGAGCTTGCAGAGCACTGGGGAAAGGCAGGCAGAGAATTCCCTGCTAGCACCTTCTATGTGCCTGGGAAGCACAAGTGTTCACATTGCTTTGCAGAATCGCTTTTGTGCAGAAAACAGTAACACTTGTTCAGAACGAAAGAAAGCACAGAGCCCCAGATTTTATGTTGTCCTGGAGAGCTTGCAGAGCACTGGGGAAAGGCAGGCAGAGAATTCCCTGCTAGCACCTTCTCTGTGCCTGGGAAGCAGAAGTGTTCACATTGCTTCGCAGAATCGCTTTTGTGCAGAAAACAGTAACCCTTGTTCAGAACGAAAGAAAGCACAGAGCCCCAGATTTTATGTTGTCCTGGAGAGCTTGCAGAGCACTGGGGAAAGGCAGGCAGAGAATTCCCTGCTAGCACCTTCTCTGTGCCTGTTCACATTGCTTCGCAGAATCGCTTTTGTGCAGAAAACAGTAACACTTGTTCAGAACGAAAGAAAGCACAGAGCCCCAGATTTGCTGTTGTCCTGGAGAGCTTGCAGAGCACTGGGGAAAGGCAGGCAGAGAATTCCCTGCTAGCACCTTCTCTGTGCCTGGGAAGCAGAAGTGTTCACATTGCTTTGCAGAATCGCTTTTGTGCAGAAAACAGTAACACTTGTTCAGAACGAAAGAAAGCACAGAGCCCCAGATTTTATGTTGTTCTGGGGAGCTTGCAGAGCACTGGGGAAAGGCAGGCAGAGAATTCCCTGCTAGCACCTTCTCTGTGCCTGGGAAGCAGAAGTGTTCACATTGCTTCGCAGAATCGCTTTTGTGCAGAAAACAGTAACACTTGTTCAGAACGAAAGAAAGCACAGAGCCCCAGATTTTATGTTGTCCTGGAGAGCTTGCAGAGCACTGGGGAAAGGCAGGCAGAGAATTCCCTGCTAGCACCTTCTCTGTGCCTGTTCACTTTTCTTCGCAGAATCGCTTTTGTGCAGAAAACAGTAACACTTGTTCAGAACGAAAGAAAGCACAGAGCCCCAGATTTTATGTTGTCCTGGAGAGCTTGCAGAGCACTGGGGAAAGGCAGGCAGAGAATTCCCTGCTAGCACCTTCTCTGTGCCTGGGAAGCAGAAGTGTTCACATTGCTTCGCAGAATCGCTTTTGTGCAGAAAACAGTAACCCTTGTTCAGAACGAAAGAAAGCACAGAGCCCCAGATTTTATGTTGTCCTGGAGAGCTTGCAGAGCACTGGGGAAAGGCAGGCAGAGAATTCCCTGCTAGCACCTTCTCTGTGCCTGTTCACATTGCTTCGCAGAATCGCTTTTGTGCAGAAAACAGTAACACTTGTTCAGAACGAAAGAAAGCACAGAGCCCCAGATTTGCTGTTGTCCTGGAGAGCTTGCAGAGCACTGGGGAAAGGCAGGCAGAGAATTCCCTGCTAGCACCTTCTCTGTGCCTGGGAAGCAGAAGTGTTCACATTGCTTTGCAGAATCGCTTTTGTGCAGAAAACAGTAACACTTGTTCAGAACGAAAGAAAGCACAGAGCCCCAGATTTTATGTTGTTCTGGGGAGCTTGCAGAGCACTGGGGAAAGGCAGGCAGAGAATTCCCTGCTAGCACCTTCTCTGTGCCTGGGAAGCAGAAGTGTTCACATTGCTTCGCAGAATCGCTTTTGTGCAGAAAACAGTAACACTTGTTCAGAACGAAAGAAAGCACAGAGCCCCAGATTTTATGTTGTCCTGGAGAGCTTGCAGAGCACTGGGGAAAGGCAGGCAGAGAATTCCCTGCTAGCACCTTCTCTGTGCCTGTTCACTTTTCTTCGCAGAATCGCTTTTGTGCAGAAAACAGTAACACTTGTTCAGAACGAAAGAAAGCACAGAGCCCCAGATTTTATGTTGTCCTGGAGAGCTTGCAGAGCACTGGGGAAAGGCAGGAAGAGAATTCCCTGCTAGCACCTTCTCTGTGCCTGTTCACATTGCTTGGCAGAATCGCTTTTGTGCAGAAAACAGTAACACTTGTTCAGAACGAAAGAAAGCACAGAGCCCCAGATTTTATGTTGTCCTGGAGAGCTTGCAGAGCACTGGGGAAAGGCAGGCAGAGAATTCCCTGCTAGCACCTTCTCTGTGCCTGGGAAGCACAAGTGTTCACATTGCTTCGCAGAATCGCTTTTGTGCAGAAAACAGTAACACTTGTTCAGAACGAAAGAAAGCACAGAACCCCAGATTTTATGTTGTCCTGGAGAGCTTGCAGAGCACTGAGGAAAGGCAGGCAGAGAATTCCCTGCTAGCACCTTCTCTGTGCCTGGGAAGCACAAGTGTTCACATTGCTTCGCAGAATCGCTTTTGTGCAGAAAACAGTAACAGTTGTTCAGAACGAAAGAAAGCACAGAGCCCCAGATTTTATGTTGTCCTGGAGAGCTTGCAGAGCACTGGGGAAAGGCAGGCAGAGAATTCCCTGCTAGCACCTTCTCTGTGCCTGGGAAGCAGAAGTGTTCACATTGCTTCGCAGAATCGCTTTTGTGCAGAAAACAGTAACAGTTGTTCAGAACGAAAGAAAGCACAGAGCCCCAGATTTTATGTTGTCCTGGAGAGCTTGCAGAGCACTGGGGAAAGGCAGGCAGAGAATTCCCTGCTAGCACCTTCTCTGTGCCTGGGAAGCAGAAGTGTTCACATTGCTTCGCAGAATCGCTTTTGTGCAGAAAACAGTAACACTTGTTCAGAACGAAAGAAAGCACAGAGCCCCAGATTTTATGTTGTCCTGGAGAGCTTGCAGAGCACTGGGGAAAGGCAGGCAGAGAATTCCCTGCTAGCACCTTCTCTGTGCCTGGGAAGCACAAGTGTTCACATTGCTTCGCAGAATCGCTTTTGTGCAGAAAACAGTAACACTTGTTCAGAACGAAAGAAAGCACAGAGCCCCAGATTTTATGTTGTCCTGGAGAGCTTGCAGAGCACTGGGGAAAGGCAGGCAGAGAATTCCCTGCTAGCACCTTCTCTGTGCCTGGGAAGCACAAGTGTTCACATTGCTTCGCAGAATCGCTTTTGTGCAGAAAACAGTAACACTTGTTCAGAACGAAAGAAAGCACAGAGCCCCAGATTTTATGTTGTCCTGGAGAGCTTGCAGAGCACTGGGGAAAGGCAGGCAGAGAATTCCCTGCTAGCACCTTCTCTGTGCCTGGGAAGCACAAGTGTTCACATTGCTTCGCAGAATCGCTTTTGTGCAGAAAACAGTAACACTTGTTCAGAACGAAAGAAAGCACAGAGCCCCAGATTTTATGTTGTCCTGGAGAGCTTGCAGAGCACTGGGGAAAGGCAGGCAGAGAATTCCCTGCTAGCACCTTCTCTGTGCCTGGGAAGCAGAAGTGTTCACATTGCTTCGCAGAATCGCTTTTGTGCAGAAAACAGTAACACTTGTTCAGAACGAAAGAAAGCACAGAGCCCCAGATTTTATGTTGTCCTGGAGAGCTTGCAGAGCACTGGGGAAAGGCAGGCAGAGAATTCCCTGCTAGCACCTTCTCTGTGCCTGGGAAGCAGAAGTGTTCACATTGCTTCGCAGAATCGCTTTTGTGCAGAAAACAGTAACACTTGTTCAGAATGAAAGAAAGCACAGAACCCCAGATTTTATGTTGTCCTGGAGAGCTTGCAGAGCACTGAGGAAAGGCAGGCAGAGAATTCCCTGCTAGCACCTTCTCTGTGCCTGGGAAGCAGAAGTGTTCACATTGCTTCGCAGAATCGCTTTTGTGCAGAAAACAGTAACACTTGTTCAGAACGAAAGAAAGCACAGAGCCCCAGATTTTATGTTGTCCTGGAGAGCTTGCAGAGCACTGGGGAAAGGCAGGCAGAGAATTCCCTGCTAGCACCTTCTCTGTGCCTGGGAAGCACAAGTGTTCATATTGCTTCGCAGAATCGCTTTTGTGCAGAAAACAGTAACACTTGTTCAGAACGAAAGAAAGCACAGAGCCCCAGATTTTATGTTGTCCTGGAGAGCTTGCAGGGCACTGGGGAACGGCAGGCAGACAATTCCCTGCTAGCACCTTCTCTGTGCCTGTTCACATTGCTTCGCAGAATCGCTTTTGTGCAGAAAACAGTAACACTTGTTCAGAACGAAAGAAAGCACAGAGCCCCAGATTTTATGTTGTCCTGGAGAGCTTGCAGAGCACTGGGGAAAGGCAGGCAGAGAATTCCCTGCTAGCACCTTCTCTGTGCCTGGGAAGCACAAGTGTTCACATTGCTTCGCAGAATCGCTTTTGTGCAGAAAACAGTAACACTTGTTCAGAACGAAAGAAAGCACAGAGCCCCAGATTTTATGTTGTCCTGGAGAGCTTGCAGAGCACTGAGGAAAGGCAGGCAGAGAATTCCCTGCTAGCACCTTCTCTGTGCCTGGGAAGCAGAAGTGTTCACATTGCTTCGCAGAATCGCTTTTGTGCAGAAAACAGTAACAGTTGTTCAGAACGAAAGAAAGCACAGAGCCCCAGATTTTATGTTGTCCTGGAGAGCTTGCAGAGCACTGGGGAAAGGCAGGCAGAGAATTCCCTGCTAGCACCTTCTCTGTGCCTGGGAAGCAGAAGTGTTCACATTGCTTCGCAGAATCGCTTTTGTGCAGAAAACAGTAACCCTTGTTCAGAACGAAAGAAAGCACAGAGCCCCAGATTTTATGTTGTCCTGGAGAGCTTGCAGAGCACTGGGGAAAGGCAGGCAGAGAATTCCCTGCTAGCACCTTCTCTGTGCCTGTTCACATTGCTTCGCAGAATCGCTTTTGTGCAGAAAACAGTAACACTTGTTCAGAACGAAAGAAAGCACAGAGCCCCAGATTTTATGTTGTCCTGGAGAGCTTGCAGAGCACTGGGGAAAGGCAGGCAGAGAATTCCCTGCTAGCACCTTCTCTGTGCCTGGGAAGCAGAAGTGTTCACATTGCTTCGCAGAATCGCTTTTGTGCAGAAAACAGTAACCCTTGTTCAGAACGAAAGAAAGCACAGAGCCCCAGATTTTATGTTGTCCTGGAGAGCTTGCAGAGCACTGGGGAAAGGCAGGCAGAGAATTCCCTGCTAGCACCTTCTCTGTGCCTGTTCACATTGCTTCGCAGAATCGCTTTTGTGCAGAAAACAGTAACACTTGTTCAGAACGAAAGAAAGCACAGAGCCCCAGATTTGCTGTTGTCCTGGAGAGCTTGCAGAGCACTGGGGAAAGGCAGGCAGAGAATTCCCTGCTAGCACCTTCTCTGTGCCTGGGAAGCAGAAGTGTTCACATTGCTTTGCAGAATCGCTTTTGTGCAGAAAACAGTAACACTTGTTCAGAACGAAAGAAAGCACAGAGCCCCAGATTTTATGTTGTCCTGGAGAGCTTGCAGAGCACTGGGGAAAGGCAGGCAGAGAATTCCCTGCTAGCACCTTCTCTGTGCCTGGGAAGCAGAAGTGTTCACATTGCTTCGCAGAATCGCTTTTGTGCAGAAAACAGTAACACTTGTTCAGAATGAAAGAAAGCACAGAGCCCCAGATTTTATGTTGTCCTGGAGAGCTTGCAGAGCACTGAGGAAAGGCAGGCAGAGAATTCCCTGCTAGCACCTTCTCTGTGCCTGGGAAGCACAAGTGTTCACATTGCTTCGCAGAATCGCTTTTGTGCAGAAAACAGTAACACTTGTTCAGAACGAAAGAAAGCACAGAGCCCCAGATTTTATGTTGTCCTGGAGAGCTTGCAGAGCACTGGGGAAAGGCAGGCAGAGAATTCCCTGCTAGCACCTTCTCTGTGCCTGTTCACTTTTCTTCGCAGAATCGCTTTTGTGCAGAAAACAGTAACACTTGTTCAGAACGAAAGAAAGCACAGAGCCCCAGATTTTATGTTGTCCTGGAGAGCTTGCAGAGCACTGGGGAAAGGCAGGAAGAGAATTCCCTGCTAGCACCTTCTCTGTGCCTGTTCACATTGCTTGGCAGAATCGCTTTTGTGCAGAAAACAGTAACACTTGTTCAGAACGAAAGAAAGCACAGAGCCCCAGATTTTATGTTGTCCTGGAGAGCTTGCAGAGCACTGGGGAAAGGCAGGCAGAGAATTCCCTGCTAGCACCTTCTCTGTGCCTGGGAAGCACAAGTGTTCACATTGCTTCGCAGAATCGCTTTTGTGCAGAAAACAGTAACACTTGTTCAGAACGAAAGAAAGCACAGAACCCCAGATTTTATGTTGTCCTGGAGAGCTTGCAGAGCACTGAGGAAAGGCAGGCAGAGAATTCCCTGCTAGCACCTTCTCTGTGCCTGGGAAGCACAAGTGTTCACATTGCTTCGCAGAATCGCTTTTGTGCAGAAAACAGTAACAGTTGTTCAGAACGAAAGAAAGCACAGAGCCCCAGATTTTATGTTGTCCTGGAGAGCTTGCAGAGCACTGGGGAAAGGCAGGCAGAGAATTCCCTGCTAGCACCTTCTCTGTGCCTGGGAAGCAGAAGTGTTCACATTGCTTCGCAGAATCGCTTTTGTGCAGAAAACAGTAACAGTTGTTCAGAACGAAAGAAAGCACAGAGCCCCAGATTTTATGTTGTCCTGGAGAGCTTGCAGAGCACTGGGGAAAGGCAGGCAGAGAATTCCCTGCTAGCACCTTCTCTGTGCCTGGGAAGCAGAAGTGTTCACATTGCTTCGCAGAATCGCTTTTGTGCAGAAAACAGTAACACTTGTTCAGAACGAAAGAAAGCACAGAGCCCCAGATTTTATGTTGTCCTGGAGAGCTTGCAGAGCACTGGGGAAAGGCAGGCAGAGAATTCCCTGCTAGCACCTTCTCTGTGCCTGGGAAGCACAAGTGTTCACATTGCTTCGCAGAATCGCTTTTGTGCAGAAAACAGTAACACTTGTTCAGAACGAAAGAAAGCACAGAGCCCCAGATTTTATGTTGTCCTGGAGAGCTTGCAGAGCACTGGGGAAAGGCAGGCAGAGAATTCCCTGCTAGCACCTTCTCTGTGCCTGGGAAGCACAAGTGTTCACATTGCTTCGCAGAATCGCTTTTGTGCAGAAAACAGTAACACTTGTTCAGAACGAAAGAAAGCACAGAGCCCCAGATTTTATGTTGTCCTGGAGAGCTTGCAGAGCACTGGGGAAAGGCAGGCAGAGAATTCCCTGCTAGCACCTTCTCTGTGCCTGGGAAGCACAAGTGTTCACATTGCTTCGCAGAATCGCTTTTGTGCAGAAAACAGTAACACTTGTTCAGAACGAAAGAAAGCACAGAGCCCCAGATTTTATGTTGTCCTGGAGAGCTTGCAGAGCACTGGGGAAAGGCAGGCAGAGAATTCCCTGCTAGCACCTTCTCTGTGCCTGGGAAGCAGAAGTGTTCACATTGCTTCGCAGAATCGCTTTTGTGCAGAAAACAGTAACACTTGTTCAGAACGAAAGAAAGCACAGAGCCCCAGATTTTATGTTGTCCTGGAGAGCTTGCAGAGCACTGGGGAAAGGCAGGCAGAGAATTCCCTGCTAGCACCTTCTCTGTGCCTGGGAAGCAGAAGTGTTCACATTGCTTCGCAGAATCGCTTTTGTGCAGAAAACAGTAACACTTGTTCAGAATGAAAGAAAGCACAGAACCCCAGATTTTATGTTGTCCTGGAGAGCTTGCAGAGCACTGAGGAAAGGCAGGCAGAGAATTCCCTGCTAGCACCTTCTCTGTGCCTGGGAAGCAGAAGTGTTCACATTGCTTCGCAGAATCGCTTTTGTGCAGAAAACAGTAACACTTGTTCAGAACGAAAGAAAGCACAGAGCCCCAGATTTTATGTTGTCCTGGAGAGCTTGCAGAGCACTGGGGAAAGGCAGGCAGAGAATTCCCTGCTAGCACCTTCTCTGTGCCTGGGAAGCACAAGTGTTCATATTGCTTCGCAGAATCGCTTTTGTGCAGAAAACAGTAACACTTGTTCAGAACGAAAGAAAGCACAGAGCCCCAGATTTTATGTTGTCCTGGAGAGCTTGCAGGGCACTGGGGAACGGCAGGCAGACAATTCCCTGCTAGCACCTTCTCTGTGCCTGTTCACATTGCTTCGCAGAATCGCTTTTGTGCAGAAAACAGTAACACTTGTTCAGAACGAAAGAAAGCACAGAGCCCCAGATTTTATGTTGTCCTGGAGAGCTTGCAGAGCACTGGGGAAAGGCAGGCAGAGAATTCCCTGCTAGCACCTTCTCTGTGCCTGGGAAGCACAAGTGTTCACATTGCTTCGCAGAATCGCTTTTGTGCAGAAAACAGTAACACTTGTTCAGAACGAAAGAAAGCACAGAGCCCCAGATTTTATGTTGTCCTGGAGAGCTTGCAGAGCACTGAGGAAAGGCAGGCAGAGAATTCCCTGCTAGCACCTTCTCTGTGCCTGGGAAGCAGAAGTGTTCACATTGCTTCGCAGAATCGCTTTTGTGCAGAAAACAGTAACAGTTGTTCAGAACGAAAGAAAGCACAGAGCCCCAGATTTTATGTTGTCCTGGAGAGCTTGCAGAGCACTGGGGAAAGGCAGGCAGAGAATTCCCTGCTAGCACCTTCTCTGTGCCTGGGAAGCAGAAGTGTTCACATTGCTTCGCAGAATCGCTTTTGTGCAGAAAACAGTAACCCTTGTTCAGAACGAAAGAAAGCACAGAGCCCCAGATTTTATGTTGTCCTGGAGAGCTTGCAGAGCACTGGGGAAAGGCAGGCAGAGAATTCCCTGCTAGCACCTTCTCTGTGCCTGTTCACATTGCTTCGCAGAATCGCTTTTGTGCAGAAAACAGTAACACTTGTTCAGAACGAAAGAAAGCACAGAGCCCCAGATTTTATGTTGTCCTGGAGAGCTTGCAGAGCACTGGGGAAAGGCAGGCAGAGAATTCCCTGCTAGCACCTTCTCTGTGCCTGGGAAGCAGAAGTGTTCACATTGCTTCGCAGAATCGCTTTTGTGCAGAAAACAGTAACCCTTGTTCAGAACGAAAGAAAGCACAGAGCCCCAGATTTTATGTTGTCCTGGAGAGCTTGCAGAGCACTGGGGAAAGGCAGGCAGAGAATTCCCTGCTAGCACCTTCTCTGTGCCTGTTCACATTGCTTCGCAGAATCGCTTTTGTGCAGAAAACAGTAACACTTGTTCAGAACGAAAGAAAGCACAGAGCCCCAGATTTGCTGTTGTCCTGGAGAGCTTGCAGAGCACTGGGGAAAGGCAGGCAGAGAATTCCCTGCTAGCACCTTCTCTGTGCCTGGGAAGCAGAAGTGTTCACATTGCTTTGCAGAATCGCTTTTGTGCAGAAAACAGTAACACTTGTTCAGAACGAAAGAAAGCACAGAGCCCCAGATTTGCTGTTGTCCTGGAGAGCTTGCAGAGCACTGGGGAAAGGCAGGCAGAGAATTCCCTGCTAGCACCTTCTCTGTGCCTGGGAAGCAGAAGTGTTCACATTGCTTTGCAGAATCGCTTTTGTGCAGAAAACAGTAACACTTGTTCAGAACGAAAGAAAGCACAGAGCCCCAGATTTTATGTTGTTCTGGGGAGCTTGCAGAGCACTGGGGAAAGGCAGGCAGAGAATTCCCTGCTAGCACCTTCTCTGTGCCTGGGAAGCAGAAGTGTTCACATTGCTTCGCAGAATCGCTTTTGTGCAGAAAACAGTAACACTTGTTCAGAACGAAAGAAAGCACAGAGCCCCAGATTTTATGTTGTCCTGGAGAGCTTGCAGAGCACTGGGGAAAGGCAGGCAGAGAATTCCCTGCTAGCACCTTCTCTGTGCCTGTTCACTTTTCTTCGCAGAATCGCTTTTGTGCAGAAAACAGTAACACTTGTTCAGAACGAAAGAAAGCACAGAGCCCCAGATTTTATGTTGTCCTGGAGAGCTTGCAGAGCACTGGGGAAAGGCAGGAAGAGAATTCCCTGCTAGCACCTTCTCTGTGCCTGTTCACATTGCTTGGCAGAATCGCTTTTGTGCAGAAAACAGTAACACTTGTTCAGAACGAAAGAAAGCACAGAGCCCCAGATTTTATGTTGTCCTGGAGAGCTTGCAGAGCACTGGGGAAAGGCAGGCAGAGAATTCCCTGCTAGCACCTTCTCTGTGCCTGGGAAGCACAAGTGTTCACATTGCTTCGCAGAATCGCTTTTGTGCAGAAAACAGTAACACTTGTTCAGAACGAAAGAAAGCACAGAACCCCAGATTTTATGTTGTCCTGGAGAGCTTGCAGAGCACTGAGGAAAGGCAGGCAGAGAATTCCCTGCTAGCACCTTCTCTGTGCCTGGGAAGCAGAAGTGTTCACATTGCTTCGCAGAATCGCTTTTGTGCAGAAAACAGTAACAGTTGTTCAGAACGAAAGAAAGCACAGAGCCCCAGATTTTATGTTGTCCTGGAGAGCTTGCAGAGCACTGGGGAAAGGCAGGCAGAGAATTCCCTGCTAGCACCTTCTCTGTGCCTGGGAAGCAGAAGTGTTCACATTGCTTCGCAGAATCGCTTTTGTGCAGAAAACAGTAACAGTTGTTCAGAACGAAAGAAAGCACAGAGCCCCAGATTTTATGTTGTCCTGGAGAGCTTGCAGAGCACTGGGGAAAGGCAGGCAGAGAATTCCCTGCTAGCACCTTCTCTGTGCCTGGGAAGCAGAAGTGTTCACATTGCTTCGCAGAATCGCTTTTGTGCAGAAAACAGTAACACTTGTTCAGAACGAAAGAAAGCACAGAGCCCCAGATTTTATGTTGTCCTGGAGAGCTTGCAGAGCACTGGGGAAAGGCAGGCAGAGAATTCCCTGCTAGCACCTTCTCTGTGCCTGGGAAGCACAAGTGTTCACATTGCTTCGCAGAATCGCTTTTGTGCAGAAAACAGTAACACTTGTTCAGAACGAAAGAAAGCACAGAGCCCCAGATTTTATGTTGTCCTGGAGAGCTTGCAGAGCACTGGGGAAAGGCAGGCAGAGAATTCCCTGCTAGCACCTTCTCTGTGCCTGGGAAGCACAAGTGTTCACATTGCTTCGCAGAATCGCTTTTGTGCAGAAAACAGTAACACTTGTTCAGAACGAAAGAAAGCACAGAGCCCCAGATTTTATGTTGTCCTGGAGAGCTTGCAGAGCACTGGGGAAAGGCAGGCAGAGAATTCCCTGCTAGCACCTTCTCTGTGCCTGGGAAGCACAAGTGTTCACATTGCTTCGCAGAATCGCTTTTGTGCAGAAAACAGTAACACTTGTTCAGAACGAAAGAAAGCACAGAGCCCCAGATTTTATGTTGTCCTGGAGAGCTTGCAGAGCACTGGGGAAAGGCAGGCAGAGAATTCCCTGCTAGCACCTTCTCTGTGCCTGGGAAGCAGAAGTGTTCACATTGCTTCGCAGAATCGCTTTTGTGCAGAAAACAGTAACACTTGTTCAGAACGAAAGAAAGCACAGAGCCCCAGATTTTATGTTGTCCTGGAGAGCTTGCAGAGCACTGGGGAAAGGCAGGCAGAGAATTCCCTGCTAGCACCTTCTCTGTGCCTGGGAAGCAGAAGTGTTCACATTGCTTCGCAGAATCGCTTTTGTGCAGAAAACAGTAACACTTGTTCAGAATGAAAGAAAGCACAGAACCCCAGATTTTATGTTGTCCTGGAGAGCTTGCAGAGCACTGAGGAAAGGCAGGCAGAGAATTCCCTGCTAGCACCTTCTCTGTGCCTGGGAAGCAGAAGTGTTCACATTGCTTCGCAGAATCGCTTTTGTGCAGAAAACAGTAACACTTGTTCAGAACGAAAGAAAGCACAGAGCCCCAGATTTTATGTTGTCCTGGAGAGCTTGCAGAGCACTGGGGAAAGGCAGGCAGAGAATTCCCTGCTAGCACCTTCTCTGTGCCTGGGAAGCACAAGTGTTCATATTGCTTCGCAGAATCGCTTTTGTGCAGAAAACAGTAACACTTGTTCAGAACGAAAGAAAGCACAGAGCCCCAGATTTTATGTTGTCCTGGAGAGCTTGCAGGGCACTGGGGAACGGCAGGCAGACAATTCCCTGCTAGCACCTTCTCTGTGCCTGTTCACATTGCTTCGCAGAATCGCTTTTGTGCAGAAAACAGTAACACTTGTTCAGAACGAAAGAAAGCACAGAGCCCCAGATTTTATGTTGTCCTGGAGAGCTTGCAGAGCACTGGGGAAAGGCAGGCAGAGAATTCCCTGCTAGCACCTTCTCTGTGCCTGGGAAGCACAAGTGTTCACATTGCTTCGCAGAATCGCTTTTGTGCAGAAAACAGTAACACTTGTTCAGAACGAAAGAAAGCACAGAGCCCCAGATTTTATGTTGTCCTGGAGAGCTTGCAGAGCACTGAGGAAAGGCAGGCAGAGAATTCCCTGCTAGCACCTTCTCTGTGCCTGGGAAGCAGAAGTGTTCACATTGCTTCGCAGAATCGCTTTTGTGCAGAAAACAGTAACAGTTGTTCAGAACGAAAGAAAGCACAGAGCCCCAGATTTTATGTTGTCCTGGAGAGCTTGCAGAGCACTGGGGAAAGGCAGGCAGAGAATTCCCTGCTAGCACCTTCTCTGTGCCTGGGAAGCAGAAGTGTTCACATTGCTTCGCAGAATCGCTTTTGTGCAGAAAACAGTAACCCTTGTTCAGAACGAAAGAAAGCACAGAGCCCCAGATTTTATGTTGTCCTGGAGAGCTTGCAGAGCACTGGGGAAAGGCAGGCAGAGAATTCCCTGCTAGCACCTTCTCTGTGCCTGTTCACATTGCTTCGCAGAATCGCTTTTGTGCAGAAAACAGTAACACTTGTTCAGAACGAAAGAAAGCACAGAGCCCCAGATTTTATGTTGTCCTGGAGAGCTTGCAGAGCACTGGGGAAAGGCAGGCAGAGAATTCCCTGCTAGCACCTTCTCTGTGCCTGGGAAGCAGAAGTGTTCACATTGCTTCGCAGAATCGCTTTTGTGCAGAAAACAGTAACCCTTGTTCAGAACGAAAGAAAGCACAGAGCCCCAGATTTTATGTTGTCCTGGAGAGCTTGCAGAGCACTGGGGAAAGGCAGGCAGAGAATTCCCTGCTAGCACCTTCTCTGTGCCTGTTCACATTGCTTCGCAGAATCGCTTTTGTGCAGAAAACAGTAACACTTGTTCAGAACGAAAGAAAGCACAGAGCCCCAGATTTGCTGTTGTCCTGGAGAGCTTGCAGAGCACTGGGGAAAGGCAGGCAGAGAATTCCCTGCTAGCACCTTCTCTGTGCCTGGGAAGCAGAAGTGTTCACATTGCTTTGCAGAATCGCTTTTGTGCAGAAAACAGTAACACTTGTTCAGAACGAAAGAAAGCACAGAGCCCCAGATTTTATGTTGTCCTGGAGAGCTTGCAGAGCACTGGGGAAAGGCAGGCAGAGAATTCCCTGCTAGCACCTTCTCTGTGCCTGGGAAGCAGAAGTGTTCACATTGCTTCGCAGAATCGCTTTTGTGCAGAAAACAGTAACACTTGTTCAGAATGAAAGAAAGCACAGAGCCCCAGATTTTATGTTGTCCTGGAGAGCTTGCAGAGCACTGAGGAAAGGCAGGCAGAGAATTCCCTGCTAGCACCTTCTCTGTGCCTGGGAAGCACAAGTGTTCACATTGCTTCGCAGAATCGCTTTTGTGCAGAAAACAGTAACACTTGTTCAGAACGAAAGAAAGCACAGAGCCCCAGATTTTATGTTGTCCTGGAGAGCTTGCAGAGCACTGGGGAAAGGCAGGCAGAGAATTCCCTGCTAGCACCTTCTCTGTGCCTGTTCACTTTTCTTCGCAGAATCGCTTTTGTGCAGAAAACAGTAACACTTGTTCAGAACGAAAGAAAGCACAGAGCCCCAGATTTTATGTTGTCCTGGAGAGCTTGCAGAGCACTGGGGAAAGGCAGGAAGAGAATTCCCTGCTAGCACCTTCTCTGTGCCTGTTCACATTGCTTGGCAGAATCGCTTTTGTGCAGAAAACAGTAACACTTGTTCAGAACGAAAGAAAGCACAGAGCCCCAGATTTTATGTTGTCCTGGAGAGCTTGCAGAGCACTGGGGAAAGGCAGGCAGAGAATTCCCTGCTAGCACCTTCTCTGTGCCTGGGAAGCACAAGTGTTCACATTGCTTCGCAGAATCGCTTTTGTGCAGAAAACAGTAACACTTGTTCAGAACGAAAGAAAGCACAGAACCCCAGATTTTATGTTGTCCTGGAGAGCTTGCAGAGCACTGAGGAAAGGCAGGCAGAGAATTCCCTGCTAGCACCTTCTCTGTGCCTGGGAAGCACAAGTGTTCACATTGCTTCGCAGAATCGCTTTTGTGCAGAAAACAGTAACAGTTGTTCAGAACGAAAGAAAGCACAGAGCCCCAGATTTTATGTTGTCCTGGAGAGCTTGCAGAGCACTGGGGAAAGGCAGGCAGAGAATTCCCTGCTAGCACCTTCTCTGTGCCTGGGAAGCAGAAGTGTTCACATTGCTTCGCAGAATCGCTTTTGTGCAGAAAACAGTAACAGTTGTTCAGAACGAAAGAAAGCACAGAGCCCCAGATTTTATGTTGTCCTGGAGAGCTTGCAGAGCACTGGGGAAAGGCAGGCAGAGAATTCCCTGCTAGCACCTTCTCTGTGCCTGGGAAGCAGAAGTGTTCACATTGCTTCGCAGAATCGCTTTTGTGCAGAAAACAGTAACACTTGTTCAGAACGAAAGAAAGCACAGAGCCCCAGATTTTATGTTGTCCTGGAGAGCTTGCAGAGCACTGGGGAAAGGCAGGCAGAGAATTCCCTGCTAGCACCTTCTCTGTGCCTGGGAAGCACAAGTGTTCACATTGCTTCGCAGAATCGCTTTTGTGCAGAAAACAGTAACACTTGTTCAGAACGAAAGAAAGCACAGAGCCCCAGATTTTATGTTGTCCTGGAGAGCTTGCAGAGCACTGGGGAAAGGCAGGCAGAGAATTCCCTGCTAGCACCTTCTCTGTGCCTGGGAAGCACAAGTGTTCACATTGCTTCGCAGAATCGCTTTTGTGCAGAAAACAGTAACACTTGTTCAGAACGAAAGAAAGCACAGAGCCCCAGATTTTATGTTGTCCTGGAGAGCTTGCAGAGCACTGGGGAAAGGCAGGCAGAGAATTCCCTGCTAGCACCTTCTCTGTGCCTGGGAAGCACAAGTGTTCACATTGCTTCGCAGAATCGCTTTTGTGCAGAAAACAGTAACACTTGTTCAGAATGAAAGAAAGCACAGAACCCCAGATTTTATGTTGTCCTGGAGAGCTTGCAGAGCACTGAGGAAAGGCAGGCAGAGAATTCCCTGCTAGCACCTTCTCTGTGCCTGGGAAGCAGAAGTGTTCACATTGCTTCGCAGAATCGCTTTTGTGCAGAAAACAGTAACACTTGTTCAGAACGAAAGAAAGCACAGAGCCCCAGATTTTATGTTGTCCTGGAGAGCTTGCAGAGCACTGGGGAAAGGCAGGCAGAGAATTCCCTGCTAGCACCTTCTCTGTGCCTGGGAAGCACAAGTGTTCATATTGCTTCGCAGAATCGCTTTTGTGCAGAAAACAGTAACACTTGTTCAGAACGAAAGAAAGCACAGAGCCCCAGATTTTATGTTGTCCTGGAGAGCTTGCAGGGCACTGGGGAACGGCAGGCAGACAATTCCCTGCTAGCACCTTCTCTGTGCCTGTTCACATTGCTTCGCAGAATCGCTTTTGTGCAGAAAACAGTAACACTTGTTCAGAACGAAAGAAAGCACAGAGCCCCAGATTTTATGTTGTCCTGGAGAGCTTGCAGAGCACTGGGGAAAGGCAGGCAGAGAATTCCCTGCTAGCACCTTCTCTGTGCCTGGGAAGCACAAGTGTTCACATTGCTTCGCAGAATCGCTTTTGTGCAGAAAACAGTAACACTTGTTCAGAACGAAAGAAAGCACAGAGCCCCAGATTTTATGTTGTCCTGGAGAGCTTGCAGAGCACTGAGGAAAGGCAGGCAGAGAATTCCCTGCTAGCACCTTCTCTGTGCCTGGGAAGCAGAAGTGTTCACATTGCTTCGCAGAATCGCTTTTGTGCAGAAAACAGTAACAGTTGTTCAGAACGAAAGAAAGCACAGAGCCCCAGATTTTATGTTGTCCTGGAGAGCTTGCAGAGCACTGGGGAAAGGCAGGCAGAGAATTCCCTGCTAGCACCTTCTCTGTGCCTGGGAAGCAGAAGTGTTCACATTGCTTCGCAGAATCGCTTTTGTGCAGAAAACAGTAACCCTTGTTCAGAACGAAAGAAAGCACAGAGCCCCAGATTTTATGTTGTCCTGGAGAGCTTGCAGAGCACTGGGGAAAGGCAGGCAGAGAATTCCCTGCTAGCACCTTCTCTGTGCCTGTTCACATTGCTTCGCAGAATCGCTTTTGTGCAGAAAACAGTAACACTTGTTCAGAACGAAAGAAAGCACAGAGCCCCAGATTTTATGTTGTCCTGGAGAGCTTGCAGAGCACTGGGGAAAGGCAGGCAGAGAATTCCCTGCTAGCACCTTCTCTGTGCCTGGGAAGCAGAAGTGTTCACATTGCTTCGCAGAATCGCTTTTGTGCAGAAAACAGTAACCCTTGTTCAGAACGAAAGAAAGCACAGAGCCCCAGATTTTATGTTGTCCTGGAGAGCTTGCAGAGCACTGGGGAAAGGCAGGCAGAGAATTCCCTGCTAGCACCTTCTCTGTGCCTGGGAAGCAGAAGTGTTCACATTGCTTTGCAGAATCGCTTTTGTGCAGAAAACAGTAACACTTGTTCAGAACGAAAGAAAGCACAGAGCCCCAGATTTTATGTTGTCCTGGAGAGCTTGCAGAGCACTGGGGAAAGGCAGGCAGAGAATTCCCTGCTAGCACCTTCTCTGTGCCTGGGAAGCAGAAGTGTTCACATTGCTTCGCAGAATCGCTTTTGTGCAGAAAACAGTAACACTTGTTCAGAATGAAAGAAAGCACAGAGCCCCAGATTTTATGTTGTCCTGGAGAGCTTGCAGAGCACTGAGGAAAGGCAGGCAGAGAATTCCCTGCTAGCACCTTCTCTGTGCCTGGGAAGCACAAGTGTTCACATTGCTTCGCAGAATCGCTTTTGTGCAGAAAACAGTAACACTTGTTCAGAACGAAAGAAAGCACAGAGCCCCAGATTTTATGTTGTCCTGGAGAGCTTGCAGAGCACTGGGGAAAGGCAGGCAGAGAATTCCCTGCTAGCACCTTCTCTGTGCCTGTTCACTTTTCTTCGCAGAATCGCTTTTGTGCAGAAAACAGTAACACTTGTTCAGAACGAAAGAAAGCACAGAGCCCCAGATTTTATGTTGTCCTGGAGAGCTTGCAGAGCACTGGGGAAAGGCAGGAAGAGAATTCCCTGCTAGCACCTTCTCTGTGCCTGTTCACATTGCTTGGCAGAATCGCTTTTGTGCAGAAAACAGTAACACTTGTTCAGAACGAAAGAAAGCACAGAGCCCCAGATTTTATGTTGTCCTGGAGAGCTTGCAGAGCACTGGGGAAAGGCAGGCAGAGAATTCCCTGCTAGCACCTTCTCTGTGCCTGGGAAGCACAAGTGTTCACATTGCTTCGCAGAATCGCTTTTGTGCAGAAAACAGTAACACTTGTTCAGAACGAAAGAAAGCACAGAACCCCAGATTTTATGTTGTCCTGGAGAGCTTGCAGAGCACTGAGGAAAGGCAGGCAGAGAATTCCCTGCTAGCACCTTCTCTGTGCCTGGGAAGCACAAGTGTTCACATTGCTTCGCAGAATCGCTTTTGTGCAGAAAACAGTAACAGTTGTTCAGAACGAAAGAAAGCACAGAGCCCCAGATTTTATGTTGTCCTGGAGAGCTTGCAGAGCACTGGGGAAAGGCAGGCAGAGAATTCCCTGCTAGCACCTTCTCTGTGCCTGGGAAGCAGAAGTGTTCACATTGCTTCGCAGAATCGCTTTTGTGCAGAAAACAGTAACAGTTGTTCAGAACGAAAGAAAGCACAGAGCCCCAGATTTTATGTTGTCCTGGAGAGCTTGCAGAGCACTGGGGAAAGGCAGGCAGAGAATTCCCTGCTAGCACCTTCTCTGTGCCTGGGAAGCAGAAGTGTTCACATTGCTTCGCAGAATCGCTTTTGTGCAGAAAACAGTAACACTTGTTCAGAACGAAAGAAAGCACAGAGCCCCAGATTTTATGTTGTCCTGGAGAGCTTGCAGAGCACTGGGGAAAGGCAGGCAGAGAATTCCCTGCTAGCACCTTCTCTGTGCCTGGGAAGCACAAGTGTTCACATTGCTTCGCAGAATCGCTTTTGTGCAGAAAACAGTAACACTTGTTCAGAACGAAAGAAAGCACAGAGCCCCAGATTTTATGTTGTCCTGGAGAGCTTGCAGAGCACTGGGGAAAGGCAGGCAGAGAATTCCCTGCTAGCACCTTCTCTGTGCCTGGGAAGCACAAGTGTTCACATTGCTTCGCAGAATCGCTTTTGTGCAGAAAACAGTAACACTTGTTCAGAACGAAAGAAAGCACAGAGCCCCAGATTTTATGTTGTCCTGGAGAGCTTGCAGAGCACTGGGGAAAGGCAGGCAGAGAATTCCCTGCTAGCACCTTCTCTGTGCCTGGGAAGCACAAGTGTTCACATTGCTTCGCAGAATCGCTTTTGTGCAGAAAACAGTAACACTTGTTCAGAATGAAAGAAAGCACAGAACCCCAGATTTTATGTTGTCCTGGAGAGCTTGCAGAGCACTGAGGAAAGGCAGGCAGAGAATTCCCTGCTAGCACCTTCTCTGTGCCTGGGAAGCAGAAGTGTTCACATTGCTTCGCAGAATCGCTTTTGTGCAGAAAACAGTAACACTTGTTCAGAACGAAAGAAAGCACAGAGCCCCAGATTTTATGTTGTCCTGGAGAGCTTGCAGAGCACTGGGGAAAGGCAGGCAGAGAATTCCCTGCTAGCACCTTCTCTGTGCCTGGGAAGCACAAGTGTTCATATTGCTTCGCAGAATCGCTTTTGTGCAGAAAACAGTAACACTTGTTCAGAACGAAAGAAAGCACAGAGCCCCAGATTTTATGTTGTCCTGGAGAGCTTGCAGGGCACTGGGGAACGGCAGGCAGACAATTCCCTGCTAGCACCTTCTCTGTGCCTGTTCACATTGCTTCGCAGAATCGCTTTTGTGCAGAAAACAGTAACACTTGTTCAGAACGAAAGAAAGCACAGAGCCCCAGATTTTATGTTGTCCTGGAGAGCTTGCAGAGCACTGGGGAAAGGCAGGCAGAGAATTCCCTGCTAGCACCTTCTCTGTGCCTGGGAAGCACAAGTGTTCACATTGCTTCGCAGAATCGCTTTTGTGCAGAAAACAGTAACACTTGTTCAGAACGAAAGAAAGCACAGAGCCCCAGATTTTATGTTGTCCTGGAGAGCTTGCAGAGCACTGAGGAAAGGCAGGCAGAGAATTCCCTGCTAGCACCTTCTCTGTGCCTGGGAAGCAGAAGTGTTCACATTGCTTCGCAGAATCGCTTTTGTGCAGAAAACAGTAACAGTTGTTCAGAACGAAAGAAAGCACAGAGCCCCAGATTTTATGTTGTCCTGGAGAGCTTGCAGAGCACTGGGGAAAGGCAGGCAGAGAATTCCCTGCTAGCACCTTCTCTGTGCCTGGGAAGCAGAAGTGTTCACATTGCTTCGCAGAATCGCTTTTGTGCAGAAAACAGTAACCCTTGTTCAGAACGAAAGAAAGCACAGAGCCCCAGATTTTATGTTGTCCTGGAGAGCTTGCAGAGCACTGGGGAAAGGCAGGCAGAGAATTCCCTGCTAGCACCTTCTCTGTGCCTGTTCACATTGCTTCGCAGAATCGCTTTTGTGCAGAAAACAGTAACACTTGTTCAGAACGAAAGAAAGCACAGAGCCCCAGATTTTATGTTGTCCTGGAGAGCTTGCAGAGCACTGGGGAAAGGCAGGCAGAGAATTCCCTGCTAGCACCTTCTCTGTGCCTGGGAAGCAGAAGTGTTCACATTGCTTCGCAGAATCGCTTTTGTGCAGAAAACAGTAACCCTTGTTCAGAACGAAAGAAAGCACAGAGCCCCAGATTTTATGTTGTCCTGGAGAGCTTGCAGAGCACTGGGGAAAGGCAGGCAGAGAATTCCCTGCTAGCACCTTCTCTGTGCCTGTTCACATTGCTTCGCAGAATCGCTTTTGTGCAGAAAACAGTAACACTTGTTCAGAACGAAAGAAAGCACAGAGCCCCAGATTTGCTGTTGTCCTGGAGAGCTTGCAGAGCACTGGGGAAAGGCAGGCAGAGAATTCCCTGCTAGCACCTTCTCTGTGCCTGGGAAGCAGAAGTGTTCACATTGCTTTGCAGAATCGCTTTTGTGCAGAAAACAGTAACACTTGTTCAGAACGAAAGAAAGCACAGAGCCCCAGATTTTATGTTGTTCTGGGGAGCTTGCAGAGCACTGGGGAAAGGCAGGCAGAGAATTCCCTGCTAGCACCTTCTCTGTGCCTGGGAAGCAGAAGTGTTCACATTGCTTCGCAGAATCGCTTTTGTGCAGAAAACAGTAACACTTGTTCAGAACGAAAGAAAGCACAGAGCCCCAGATTTTATGTTGTCCTGGAGAGCTTGCAGAGCACTGGGGAAAGGCAGGCAGAGAATTCCCTGCTAGCACCTTCTCTGTGCCTGTTCACTTTTCTTCGCAGAATCGCTTTTGTGCAGAAAACAGTAACACTTGTTCAGAACGAAAGAAAGCACAGAGCCCCAGATTTTATGTTGTCCTGGAGAGCTTGCAGAGCACTGGGGAAAGGCAGGAAGAGAATTCCCTGCTAGCACCTTCTCTGTGCCTGTTCACATTGCTTGGCAGAATCGCTTTTGTGCAGAAAACAGTAACACTTGTTCAGAACGAAAGAAAGCACAGAGCCCCAGATTTTATGTTGTCCTGGAGAGCTTGCAGAGCACTGGGGAAAGGCAGGCAGAGAATTCCCTGCTAGCACCTTCTCTGTGCCTGGGAAGCACAAGTGTTCACATTGCTTCGCAGAATCGCTTTTGTGCAGAAAACAGTAACACTTGTTCAGAACGAAAGAAAGCACAGAACCCCAGATTTTATGTTGTCCTGGAGAGCTTGCAGAGCACTGGGGAAAGGCAGGCAGAGAATTCCCTGCTAGCACCTTCTCTGTGCCTGGGAAGCAGAAGTGTTCACATTGCTTCGCAGAATCGCTTTTGTGCAGAAAACAGTAACACTTGTTCAGAACGAAAGAAAGCACAGAGCCCCAGATTTTATGTTGTCCTGGAGAGCTTGCAGAGCACTGGGGAAAGGCAGGCAGAGAATTCCCTGCTAGCACCTTCTCTGTGCCTGGGAAGCACAAGTGTTCACATTGCTTCGCAGAATCGCTTTTGTGCAGAAAACAGTAACACTTGTTCAGAACGAAAGAAAGCACAGAGCCCCAGATTTTATGTTGTCCTGGAGAGCTTGCAGAGCACTGGGGAAAGGCAGGCAGAGAATTCCCTGCTAGCACCTTCTCTGTGCCTGGGAAGCACAAGTGTTCACATTGCTTCGCAGAATCGCTTTTGTGCAGAAAACAGTAACACTTGTTCAGAACGAAAGAAAGCACAGAGCCCCAGATTTTATGTTGTCCTGGAGAGCTTGCAGAGCACTGGGGAAAGGCAGGCAGAGAATTCCCTGCTAGCACCTTCTCTGTGCCTGGGAAGCACAAGTGTTCACATTGCTTCGCAGAATCGCTTTTGTGCAGAAAACAGTAACACTTGTTCAGAACGAAAGAAAGCACAGAGCCCCAGATTTTATGTTGTCCTGGAGAGCTTGCAGAGCACTGGGGAAAGGCAGGCAGAGAATTCCCTGCTAGCACCTTCTCTGTGCCTGGGAAGCACAAGTGTTCACATTGCTTCGCAGAATCGCTTTTGTGCAGAAAACAGTAACACTTGTTCAGAACGAAAGAAAGCACAGAGCCCCAGATTTTATGTTGTCCTGGAGAGCTTGCAGAGCACTGGGGAAAGGCAGGCAGAGAATTCCCTGCTAGCACCTTCTCTGTGCCTGGGAAGCAGAAGTGTTCACATTGCTTCGCAGAATCGCTTTTGTGCAGAAAACAGTAACACTTGTTCAGAACGAAAGAAAGCACAGAGCCCCAGATTTTATGTTGTCCTGGAGAGCTTGCAGAGCACTGGGGAAAGGCAGGCAGAGAATTCCCTGCTAGCACCTTCTCTGTGCCTGGGAAGCACAAGTGTTCACATTGCTTCGCAGAATCGCTTTTGTGCAGAAAACAGTAACACTTGTTCAGAACGAAAGAAAGCACAGAGCCCCAGATTTTATGTTGTCCTGGAGAGCTTGCAGAGCACTGGGGAAAGGCAGGCAGAGAATTCCCTGCTAGCACCTTCTCTGTGCCTGGGAAGCACAAGTGTTCACATTGCTTCGCAGAATCGCTTTTGTGCAGAAAACAGTAACACTTGTTCAGAACGAAAGAAAGCACAGAGCCCCAGATTTTATGTTGTCCTGGAGAGCTTGCAGAGCACTGGGGAAAGGCAGGCAGAGAATTCCCTGCTAGCACCTTCTCTGTGCCTGGGAAGCACAAGTGTTCACATTGCTTCGCAGAATCGCTTTTGTGCAGAAAACAGTAACACTTGTTCAGAACGAAAGAAAGCACAGAGCCCCAGATTTTATGTTGTCCTGGAGAGCTTGCAGAGCACTGGGGAAAGGCAGGCAGAGAATTCCCTGCTAGCACCTTCTCTGTGCCTGGGAAGCAGAAGTGTTCACATTGCTTCGCAGAATCGCTTTTGTGCAGAAAACAGTAACACTTGTTCAGAACGAAAGAAAGCACAGAGCCCCAGATTTTATGTTGTCCTGGAGAGCTTGCAGAGCACTGGGGAAAGGCAGGCAGAGAATTCCCTGCTAGCACCTTCTCTGTGCCTGGGAAGCAGAAGTGTTCACATTGCTTCGCAGAATCGCTTTTGTGCAGAAAACAGTAACACTTGTTCAGAATGAAAGAAAGCACAGAACCCCAGATTTTATGTTGTCCTGGAGAGCTTGCAGAGCACTGAGGAAAGGCAGGCAGAGAATTCCCTGCTAGCACCTTCTCTGTGCCTGGGAAGCAGAAGTGTTCACATTGCTTCGCAGAATCGCTTTTGTGCAGAAAACAGTAACACTTGTTCAGAACGAAAGAAAGCACAGAGCCCCAGATTTTATGTTGTCCTGGAGAGCTTGCAGAGCACTGGGGAAAGGCAGGCAGAGAATTCCCTGCTAGCACCTTCTCTGTGCCTGGGAAGCACAAGTGTTCATATTGCTTCGCAGAATCGCTTTTGTGCAGAAAACAGTAACACTTGTTCAGAACGAAAGAAAGCACAGAGCCCCAGATTTTATGTTGTCCTGGAGAGCTTGCAGGGCACTGGGGAACGGCAGGCAGACAATTCCCTGCTAGCACCTTCTCTGTGCCTGTTCACATTGCTTCGCAGAATCGCTTTTGTGCAGAAAACAGTAACACTTGTTCAGAACGAAAGAAAGCACAGAGCCCCAGATTTTATGTTGTCCTGGAGAGCTTGCAGAGCACTGGGGAAAGGCAGGCAGAGAATTCCCTGCTAGCACCTTCTCTGTGCCTGGGAAGCACAAGTGTTCACATTGCTTCGCAGAATCGCTTTTGTGCAGAAAACAGTAACACTTGTTCAGAACGAAAGAAAGCACAGAGCCCCAGATTTTATGTTGTCCTGGAGAGCTTGCAGAGCACTGAGGAAAGGCAGGCAGAGAATTCCCTGCTAGCACCTTCTCTGTGCCTGGGAAGCAGAAGTGTTCACATTGCTTCGCAGAATCGCTTTTGTGCAGAAAACAGTAACAGTTGTTCAGAACGAAAGAAAGCACAGAGCCCCAGATTTTATGTTGTCCTGGAGAGCTTGCAGAGCACTGGGGAAAGGCAGGCAGAGAATTCCCTGCTAGCACCTTCTCTGTGCCTGGGAAGCAGAAGTGTTCACATTGCTTCGCAGAATCGCTTTTGTGCAGAAAACAGTAACCCTTGTTCAGAACGAAAGAAAGCACAGAGCCCCAGATTTTATGTTGTCCTGGAGAGCTTGCAGAGCACTGGGGAAAGGCAGGCAGAGAATTCCCTGCTAGCACCTTCTCTGTGCCTGTTCACATTGCTTCGCAGAATCGCTTTTGTGCAGAAAACAGTAACACTTGTTCAGAACGAAAGAAAGCACAGAGCCCCAGATTTTATGTTGTCCTGGAGAGCTTGCAGAGCACTGGGGAAAGGCAGGCAGAGAATTCCCTGCTAGCACCTTCTCTGTGCCTGGGAAGCAGAAGTGTTCACATTGCTTCGCAGAATCGCTTTTGTGCAGAAAACAGTAACCCTTGTTCAGAACGAAAGAAAGCACAGAGCCCCAGATTTTATGTTGTCCTGGAGAGCTTGCAGAGCACTGGGGAAAGGCAGGCAGAGAATTCCCTGCTAGCACCTTCTCTGTGCCTGTTCACATTGCTTCGCAGAATCGCTTTTGTGCAGAAAACAGTAACACTTGTTCAGAACGAAAGAAAGCACAGAGCCCCAGATTTGCTGTTGTCCTGGAGAGCTTGCAGAGCACTGGGGAAAGGCAGGCAGAGAATTCCCTGCTAGCACCTTCTCTGTGCCTGGGAAGCACAAGTGTTCACATTGCTTTGCAGAATCGCTTTTGTGCAGAAAACAGTAACACTTGTTCAGAACGAAAGAAAGCACAGAGCCCCAGATTTTATGTTGTTCTGGGGAGCTTGCAGAGCACTGGGGAAAGGCAGGCAGAGAATTCCCTGCTAGCACCTTCTCTGTGCCTGGGAAGCAGAAGTGTTCACATTGCTTCGCAGAATCGCTTTTGTGCAGAAAACAGTAACACTTGTTCAGAACGAAAGAAAGCACAGAGCCCCAGATTTTATGTTGTCCTGGAGAGCTTGCAGAGCACTGGGGAAAGGCAGGCAGAGAATTCCCTGCTAGCACCTTCTCTGTGCCTGTTCACTTTTCTTCGCAGAATCGCTTTTGTGCAGAAAACAGTAACACTTGTTCAGAACGAAAGAAAGCACAGAGCCCCAGATTTTATGTTGTCCTGGAAGAGCTTGCAGAGCACTGGGGAAAGGCAGGAAGAGAATTCCCTGCTAGCACCTTCTCTGTGCCTGTTCACATTGCTTGGCAGAATCGCTTTTGTGCAGAAAACAGTAACACTTGTTCAGAACGAAAGAAAGCACAGAGCCCCAGATTTTATGTTGTCCTGGAGAGCTTGCAGAGCACTGGGGAAAGGCAGGCAGAGAATTCCCTGCTAGCACCTTCTCTGTGCCTGGGAAGCACAAGTGTTCACATTGCTTCGCAGAATCGCTTTTGTGCAGAAAACAGTAACACTTGTTCAGAACGAAAGAAAGCACAGAACCCCAGATTTTATGTTGTCCTGGAGAGCTTGCAGAGCACTGGGGAAAGGCAGGCAGAGAATTCCCTGCTAGCACCTTCTCTGTGCCTGGGAAGCAGAAGTGTTCACATTGCTTCGCAGAATCGCTTTTGTGCAGAAAACAGTAACACTTGTTCAGAACGAAAGAAAGCACAGAGCCCCAGATTTTATGTTGTCCTGGAGAGCTTGCAGAGCACTGGGGAAAGGCAGGCAGAGAATTCCCTGCTAGCACCTTCTCTGTGCCTGGGAAGCACAAGTGTTCACATTGCTTCGCAGAATCGCTTTTGTGCAGAAAACAGTAACACTTGTTCAGAACGAAAGAAAGCACAGAGCCCCAGATTTTATGTTGTCCTGGAGAGCTTGCAGAGCACTGGGGAAAGGCAGGCAGAGAATTCCCTGCTAGCACCTTCTCTGTGCCTGGGAAGCACAAGTGTTCACATTGCTTCGCAGAATCGCTTTTGTGCAGAAAACAGTAACACTTGTTCAGAACGAAAGAAAGCACAGAGCCCCAGATTTTATGTTGTCCTGGAGAGCTTGCAGAGCACTGGGGAAAGGCAGGCAGAGAATTCCCTGCTAGCACCTTCTCTGTGCCTGGAAGCACAAGTGTTCACATTGCTTCGCAGAATCGCTTTTGTGCAGAAAACAGTAACACTTGTTCAGAACGAAAGAAAGCACAGAGCCCCAGATTTTATGTTGTCCTGGAGAGCTTGCAGAGCACTGGGGAAAGGCAGGCAGAGAATTCCCTGCTAGCACCTTCTCTGTGCCTGGGAAGCACAAGTGTTCACATTGCTTCGCAGAATCGCTTTTGTGCAGAAAACAGTAACACTTGTTCAGAACGAAAGAAAGCACAGAGCCCCAGATTTTATGTTGTCCTGGAGAGCTTGCAGAGCACTGGGGAAAGGCAGGCAGAGAATTCCCTGCTAGCACCTTCTCTGTGCCTGGGAAGCACAAGTGTTCACATTGCTTCGCAGAATCGCTTTTGTGCAGAAAACAGTAACACTTGTTCAGAACGAAAGAAAGCACAGAGCCCCAGATTTTATGTTGTCCTGGAGAGCTTGCAGAGCACTGGGGAAAGGCAGGCAGAGAATTCCCTGCTAGCACCTTCTCTGTGCCTGGGAAGCACAAGTGTTCACATTGCTTCGCAGAATCGCTTTTGTGCAGAAAACAGTAACACTTGTTCAGAACGAAAGAAAGCACAGAGCCCCAGATTTTATGTTGTCCTGGAGAGCTTGCAGAGCACTGGGGAAAGGCAGGCAGAGAATTCCCTGCTAGCACCTTCTCTGTGCCTGGGAAGCACAAGTGTTCACATTGCTTCGCAGAATCGCTTTTGTGCAGAAAACAGTAACACTTGTTCAGAACGAAAGAAAGCACAGAGCCCCAGATTTTATGTTGTCCTGGAGAGCTTGCAGAGCACTGGGGAAAGGCAGGCAGAGAATTCCCTGCTAGCACCTTCTCTGTGCCTGGGAAGCAGAAGTGTTCACATTGCTTCGCAGAATCGCTTTTGTGCAGAAAACAGTAACACTTGTTCAGAACGAAAGAAAGCACAGAGCCCCAGATTTTATGTTGTCCTGGAGAGCTTGCAGAGCACTGGGGAAAGGCAGGCAGAGAATTCCCTGCTAGCACCTTCTCTGTGCCTGGGAAGCACAAGTGTTCACATTGCTTCGCAGAATCGCTTTTGTGCAGAAAACAGTAACACTTGTTCAGAACGAAAGAAAGCACAGAGCCCCAGATTTTATGTTGTCCTGGAGAGCTTGCAGAGCACTGAGGAAAGGCAGGCAGAGAATTCCCTGCTAGCACCTTCTCTGTGCCTGGGAAGCAGAAGTGTTCACATTGCTTCGCAGAATCGCTTTTGTGCAGAAAACAGTAACAGTTGTTCAGAACGGAAAGAAAGCACAGAGCCCCAGATTTTATGTTGTCCTGGAGAGCTTGCAGAGCACTGGGGAAAGGCAGGCAGAGAATTCCCTGCTAGCACCTTCTCTGTGCCTGGGAAGCAGAAGTGTTCACATTGCTTCGCAGAATCGCTTTTGTGCAGAAAACAGTAACACTTGTTCAGAACGAAAGAAAGCACAGAGCCCCAGATTTTATGTTGTCCTGGAGAGCTTGCAGAGCACTGGGGAAAGGCAGGCAGAGAATTCCCTGCTAGCACCTTCTCTGTGCCTGGAAGCACAAGTGTTCACATTGCTTCGCAGAATCGCTTTTGTGCAGAAAACAGTAACACTTGTTCAGAACGAAAGAAAGCACAGAGCCCCAGATTTTATGTTGTCCTGGAGAGCTTGCAGAGCACTGGGGAAAGGCAGGCAGAGAATTCCCTGCTAGCACCTTCTCTGTGCCTGGGAAGCAGAAGTGTTCACATTGCTTCGCAGAATCGCTTTTGTGCAGAAAACAGTAACACTTGTTCAGAACGAAAGAAAGCACAGAGCCCCAGATTTTATGTTGTCCTGGAGAGCTTGCAGAGCACTGGGGAAAGGCAGGCAGAGAATTCCCTGCTAGCACCTTCTCTGTGCCTGGGAAGCACAAGTGTTCACATTGCTTCGCAGAATCGCTTTTGTGCAGAAAACAGTAACACTTGTTCAGAACGAAAGAAAGCACAGAGCCCCAGATTTTATGTTGTCCTGGAGAGCTTGCAGAGCACTGGGAAAGGCAGGCAGAGAATTCCCTGCTAGCACCTTCTCTGTGCCTGGAAGCAGAAGTGTTCACATTGCTTCGCAGAATCGCTTTTGTGCAGAAAACAGTAACACTTGTTCAGAACGAAAGAAAGCACAGAGCCCCAGATTTTATGTTGTCCTGGAGAGCTTGCAGAGCACTGGGGAAAGGCAGGCAGAGAATTCCCTGCTAGCACCTTCTCTGTGCCTGGGAAGCAGAAGTGTTCACATTGCTTCGCAGAATCGCTTTTGTGCAGAAAACAGTAACACTTGTTCAGAACGAAAGAAAGCACAGAGCCCCAGATTTTATGTTGTCCTGGAGAGCTTGCAGAGCACTGGGGAAAGGCAGGCAGAGAATTCCCTGCTAGCACCTTCTCTGTGCCTGGGAAGCACAAGTGTTCACATTGCTTCGCAGAATCGCTTTTGTGCAGAAAACAGTAACACTTGTTCAGAACGAAAGAAAGCACAGAGCCCCAGATTTTATGTTGTCCTGGAGAGCTTGCAGAGCACTGGGGAAAGGCAGGCAGAGAATTCCCTGCTAGCACCTTCTCTGTGCCTGGGAAGCAGAAGTGTTCACATTGCTTCGCAGAATCGCTTTTGTGCAGAAAACAGTAACACTTGTTCAGAACGAAAGAAAGCACAGAGCCCCAGATTTTATGTTGTCCTGGAGAGCTTGCAGAGCACTGGGGAAAGGCAGGCAGAGAATTCCCTGCTAGCACCTTCTCTGTGCCTGGGAAGCAGAAGTGTTCACATTGCTTCGCAGAATCGCTTTTGTGCAGAAAACAGTAACACTTGTTCAGAACGAAAGAAAGCACAGAGCCCCAGATTTTATGTTGTCCTGGAGAGCTTGCAGAGCACTGGGGAAAGGCAGGCAGAGAATTCCCTGCTAGCACCTTCTCTGTGCCTGGGAAGCAGAAGTGTTCACATTGCTTCGCAGAATCGCTTTTGTGCAGAAAACAGTAACACTTGTTCAGAACGAAAGAAAGCACAGAGCCCCAGATTTTATGTTGTCCTGGAGAGCTTGCAGAGCACTGGGAAAGGCAGGCAGAGAATTCCCTGCTAGCACCTTCTCTGTGCCTGGGAAGCACAAGTGTTCACATTGCTTCGCAGAATCGCTTTTGTGCAGAAAACAGTAACACTTGTTCAGAACGAAAGAAAGCACAGAGCCCCAGATTTTATGTTGTCCTGGAGAGCTTGCAGAGCACTGGGGAAAGGCAGGCAGAGAATTCCCTGCTAGCACCTTCTCTGTGCCTGGGAAGCAGAAGTGTTCACATTGCTTCGCAGAATCGCTTTTGTGCAGAAAACAGTAACACTTGTTCAGAACGAAAGAAAGCACAGAGCCCCAGATTTTATGTTGTCCTGGAGAGCTTGCAGAGCACTGGGGAAAGGCAGGCAGAGAATTCCCTGCTAGCACCTTCTCTGTGCCTGGGAAGCAGAAGTGTTCACATTGCTTCGCAGAATCGCTTTTGTGCAGAAAACAGTAACACTTGTTCAGAACGAAAGAAAGCACAGAGCCCCAGATTTTATGTTGTCCTGGAGAGCTTGCAGAGCACTGGGGAAAGGCAGGCAGAGAATTCCCTGCTAGCACCTTCTCTGTGCCTGGGAAGCACAAGTGTTCACATTGCTTCGCAGAATCGCTTTTGTGCAGAAAACAGTAACACTTGTTCAGAACGAAAGAAAGCACAGAGCCCCAGATTTTATGTTGTCCTGGAGAGCTTGCAGAGCACTGGGGAAAGGCAGGCAGAGAATTCCCTGCTAGCACCTTCTCTGTGCCTGGGAAGCAGAAGTGTTCACATTGCTTCGCAGAATCGCTTTGTGCAGAAAACAGTAACACTTGTTCAGAACGAAAGAAAGCACAGAGCCCCAGATTTTATGTTGTCCTGGAGAGCTTGCAGAGCACTGGGGAAAGGCAGGCAGAGAATTCCCTGCTAGCACCTTCTCTGTGCCTGGGAAGCACAAGTGTTCACATTGCTTCGCAGAATCGCTTTTGTGCAGAAAACAGTAACACTTGTTCAGAACGAAAGAAAGCACAGAGCCCCAGATTTTATGTTGTCCTGGAGAGCTTGCAGAGCACTGGGAAAGGCAGGCAGAGAATTCCCTGCTAGCACCTTCTCTGTGCCTGGGAAGCAGAAGTGTTCACATTGCTTCGCAGAATCGCTTTTGTGCAGAAAACAGTAACACTTGTTCAGAACGAAAGAAAGCACAGAGCCCCAGATTTTATGTTGTCCTGGAGAGCTTGCAGAGCACTGGGGAAAGGCAGGCAGAGAATTCCCTGCTAGCACCTTCTCTGTGCCTGGGAAGCACAAGTGTTCACATTGCTTCGCAGAATCGCTTTTGTGCAGAAAACAGTAACACTTGTTCAGAACGAAAGAAAGCACAGAGCCCCAGATTTTATGTTGTCCTGGAGAGCTTGCAGAGCACTGGGGAAAGGCAGGCAGAGAATTCCCTGCTAGCACCTTCTCTGTGCCTGGGAAGCAGAAGTGTTCACATTGCTTCGCAGAATCGCTTTTGTGCAGAAAACAGTAACACTTGTTCAGAACGAAAGAAAGCACAGAGCCCCAGATTTTATGTTGTCCTGGAGAGCTTGCAGAGCACTGGGAAAGGCAGGCAGAGAATTCCCTGCTAGCACCTTCTCTGTGCCTGGGAAGCACAAGTGTTCACATTGCTTCGCAGAATCGCTTTTGTGCAGAAAACAGTAACACTTGTTCAGAACGAAAGAAAGCACAGAGCCCCAGATTTTATGTTGTCCTGGAGAGCTTGCAGAGCACTGGGGAAAGGCAGGCAGAGAATTCCCTGCTAGCACCTTCTCTGTGCCTGGGAAGCAAAGTGTTCACATTGCTTCGCAGAATCGCTTTTGTGCAGAAAACAGTAACACTTGTTCAGAACGAAAGAAAGCACAGAGCCCCAGATTTTATGTTGTCCTGGAGAGCTTGCAGAGCACTGGGGAAAGGCAGGCAGAGAATTCCCTGCTAGCACCTTCTCTGTGCCTGGGAAGCAGAAGTGTTCACATTGCTTCGCAGAATCGCTTTTGTGCAGAAAACAGTAACACTTGTTCAGAACGAAAGAAAGCACAGAGCCCCAGATTTTATGTTGTCCTGGAGAGCTTGCAGAGCACTGGGGAAAGGCAGGCAGAGAATTCCCTGCTAGCACCTTCTCTGTGCCTGGAAGCACAAGTGTTCACATTGCTTCGCAGAATCGCTTTTGTGCAGAAAACAGTAACACTTGTTCAGAACGAAAGAAAGCACAGAGCCCCAGATTTTATGTTGTCCTGGAGAGCTTGCAGAGCACTGGGAAAGGCAGGCAGAGAATTCCCTGCTAGCACCTTCTCTGTGCCTGGGAAGCAGAAGTGTTCACATTGCTTCGCAGAATCGCTTTTGTGCAGAAAACAGTAACACTTGTTCAGAACGAAAGAAAGCACAGAGCCCCAGATTTGCTGTTGTCCTGGAGAGCTTGCAGAGCACTGGGAAAGGCAGGCAGAGAATTCCCTGCTAGCACCTTCTCTGTGCCTGGAAGCAGAAGTGTTCACATTGCTTCGCAGAATCGCTTTTGTGCAGAAAACAGTAACACTTGTTCAGAACGAAAGAAAGCACAGAGCCCCAGATTTTATGTTGTCCTGGAGAGCTTGCAGAGCACTGAGGAAAGGCAGGCAGAGAATTCCCTGCTAGCACCTTCTCTGTGCCTGGGAAGCACAAGTGTTCACATTGCTTCGCAGAATCGCTTTTGTGCAGAAAACAGTAACACTTGTTCAGAACGAAAGAAAGCACAGAGCCCCAGATTTTATGTTGTCCTGGAGAGCTTGCAGAGCACTGGGGAAAGGCAGGCAGAGAATTCCCTGCTAGCACCTTCTCTGTGCCTGGGAAGCAGAAGTGTTCACATTGCTTCGCAGAATCGCTTTTGTGCAGAAAACAGTAACACTTGTTCAGAACGAAAGAAAGCACAGAGCCCCAGATTTTTATGTTGTCCTGGAGAGCTTGCAGAGCACTGGGGAAAGGCAGGCAGAGAATTCCCTGCTAGCACCTTCTCTGTGCCTGGAAGCAGAAGTGTTCACATTGCTTCGCAGAATCGCTTTTGTGCAGAAAACAGTAAACAGTTGTTCAGAACGAAAGAAAGCACAGAGCCCCAGATTTTATGTTGTCCTGGAGAGCTTGCAGAGCACTGGGGAAAGGCAGGCAGAGAATTCCCTGCTAGCACCTTCTCTGTGCCTGGGAAGCACAAGTGTTCACATTGCTTCGCAGAATCGCTTTTGTGCAGAAAACAGTAACACTTGTTCAGAACGAAAG
>NW_027436964.1:0-64241 GCF_047716275.1 Strix uralensis
CTGCGAAGCAATGTGAACACTTCTGCTTCCCAGGCACAGAGAAGGTGCTAGCAGGGAATTCTCTGCCTGCCTTTCCCCAGTGCTCTGCAAGCTCTCCAGGACAACATAAAATCTGGGGCTCTGTGCTTTCTTTCGTTCTGAACAAGTGTTACTGTTTTCTGCACAAAAGCGATTCTGCGAAGCAATGTGAACACTTCTGCTTCCCAGGCACAGAGAAGGTGCTAGCAGGGAATTCTCTGCTTGCCTTTCCCCAGTGCTCTGCAAGCTCTCCAGGACAACATAAAATCTGGGGCTCTGTGCTTTCTTTCGTTCTGAACAAGTGTTACTGTTTTCTGCACAAAAGCGATTCTGCGAAGCAATGTGAACACTTCTGCTTCCCAGGCACAGAGGAAGGTGCTAGCAGGGGAATTCTCTGCCTGCCTTTCCCCAGTGCTCTGCAAGCTCTCCAGGACAACATTAAATCTGGGGCTCTGTGCTTTCTTTCGTTCTGAACAAGTGTTACTGTTTTCTGCACAAAAGCGATTCTGCGAAGCAATGTGAACACTTCTGCTTCCCAGGCACAGAGAAGGTGCTAGCAGGGACTTCTCTGCCTGCCTTTCCCCAGTGCTCTGCAAGCTCTCCAGGACAACATAAAATCTGGGGCTCTGTGCTTTCTTTCGTTCTGAACAAGTGTTACTGTTTTCTGCACAAAAGCGATTCTGCGAAGCAATGTGAACACTTCTGCTTCCCAGGCACAGAGAAGGTGCTAGCAGGGAATTCTCTGCCTGCCTTTCCCCAGTGCTCTGCAAGCTCTCCAGGACAACATAAAATCTGGGGCTCTGTGCTTTCTTTCGTTCTGAACAAGTGTTACTGTTTCTTCTGCACAAAAGCGATTCTGCGAAGCAATGTGAACACTTGTGCTTCCCAGGCACAGAGAAGGTGCTAGCAGGGGAATTCTCTGCCTGCCTTTCCCCAGTGCTCTGCAAGCTCTCCAGGACAACATAAAATCTGGGGCTCTGTGCTTTCTTTCGTTCTGAACAAGTGTTACTGTTTTCTGCACAAAAGCGATTCTGCGAAGCAATGTGAACAGGCACAGAGAAGGTGCTAGCAGGGAATTCTCTGCCTGCCTTTCCCCAGTGCTCTGCAAGCTCTCCAGGACAACATAAAATCTGGGGCTCTGTGCTTTCTTTCGTTCTGAACAAGTGTTACTGTTTTCTGCACAAAAGCGATTCTGCGAAGCAATGTGAACACTTGTGCTTCCCAGGCACAGAGAAGGTGCTAGCAGGGAATTCTCTGCCTGCCTTTCCCCAGTGCTCTGCAAGCTCTCCAGGACAACATAAAATCTGGGGCTCTGTGCTTTCTTTCGTTCTGAACAAGTGTTACTGTTTTCTGCACAAAAGCGATTCTGCGAAGCAATGTGAACACTTGTGCTTCCCAGGCACAGAGAAGGTGCTAGCAGGGAATTCTCTGCCTGCCTTTCCCCAGTGCTCTGCAAGCTCTCCAGGACAACATAAAATCTGGGGCTCTGTGCTTTCTTTCGTTCTGAACAAGTGTTACTGTTTTCTGCACAAAAGCGATTCTGCGAAGCAATGTGAACACTTCTGCTTCCCAGGCACAGAGAAGGTGCTAGCAGGGAATTCTCTGCCTGCCTTTCCCCAGTGCTCTGCAAGCTCTCCAGGACAACATAAAATCTGGGGCTCTGTGCTTTCTTTCGTTCTGAACAAGTGTTACTGTTTTCTGCACAAAAGCGATTCTGCGAAGCAATGTGAACAGGCACAGAGAAGGTGCTATCAGGGAATTCTCTGCCTGCCTTTCCTTAGTGCTCTGCAAGCTCTCCAGGACAACATAAAATCTGGGGTTCTGTGCTTTCTTTCATTCTGAACAAGTGTTACTGTTTTCTGCACAAAAGCGATTCTGCGAAGCAATGTGAACACTTGTGCTTCCCAGGCACAGAGAAGGTGCTAGCAGGGAATTCTCTGCCTGCCTTTCCCCAGTGCTCTGCAAGCTCTCCAGGGACAACATAAAATCTGGGGCTCTGTGCTTTCTTTCGTTCTGAACAAGTGTTACTGTTTTCTGCACAAAAGCGATTCTGCGAAGCAATGTGAACACTTCTGCTTCCCAGGCACAGAGAAGGTGCTAGCAGGGAATTCTCTGCCTGCCTTTCCCCAGTGCTCTGCAAGCTCTCCAGGACAACATAAAATCTGGGGCTCTGTGCTTTCTTTCCGTTCTGAACAACTGTTACTGTTTTCTGCACAAAAGCGATTCTGCGAAGCAATGTGAACACTTGTGCTTCCCAGGCACAGAGAAGGTGCTAGCAGGGAATTCTCTGCCTGCCTTTCCCCAGTGCTCTGCAAGCTCTCCAGGACAACATAAAATCTGGGGTTCTGTGCTTTCTTTCGTTCTGAACAAGTGTTACTGTTTTCTGCACAAAAGCGATTCTGCGAAGCAATGTGAACACTTCTGCTTCCAGGCACAGAGAAGGTGCTAGCAGGGAATTCTCTGCCTGCCTTTCCCCAGTGCTCTGCAAGCTCTCCAGGACAACATAAAATCTGGGGGCTCTGTGCTTTCTTTCGTTCTGAACAAGTGTTACTGTTTTCTGCACAAAAGCGATTCTGCGAAGCAATGTGAACACTTGTGCTTCCCAGGCACAGAGAAGGTGCTAGCAGGGAATTCTCTGCCTGCCTTTCCCCAGTGCTCTGCAAGCTCTCCAGGACAACATAAAATCTGGGGCTCTGTGCTTTCTTTCGTTCTGAACAAGTGTTACTGTTTTTCTGCACAAAAGCGATTCTGCGAAGCAATGTGAACACTTCTGCTTCCCAGGCACAGAGAAGGTGCTAGCAGGGAATTCTCTGCCTGCCTTTCCCCAGTGCTCTGCAAGCTCTCCAGGACAACATAAAATCTGGGGCTCTGTGCTTTCTTTCGTTCTGAACAAGTGTTACTGTTTTCTGCACAAAGCGATTCTGCGAAGCAATGTGAACACTTCTGCTTCCCAGGCACAGAGAAGGTGCTAGCAGGGAATTCTCTGCCTGCCTTTCCCCAGTGCTCTGCAAGCTCTCCAGGACAACATAAAATCTGGGGCTCTGTGCTTTCTTTCGTTCTGAACAAGTGTTACTGTTTTCTGCACAAAAGCGATTCTGCGAAGCAATGTGAACACTTGTGCTTCCCAGGCACAGAGAAGGTGCTAGCAGGGAATTCTCTGCCTGCCTTTCCCCAGTGCTCTGCAAGCTCTCCAGGACAACATAAAATCTGGGGCTCTGTGCTTTCTTTCGTTCTGAACAAGTGTTACTGTTTTCTGCACAAAAGCGATTCTGCGAAGCAATGTGAACAGGCACAGAGAAGGTGCTAGCAGGGAATTGTCTGCCTGCCTTTCCCCAGTGCTCTGCAAGCTCTCCAGGACAACATAAAATCTGGGGCTCTGTGCTTTCTTTCGTTCTGAACAAGTGTTACTGTTTTCTGCACAAAAGCGATTCTGCGAAGCAATGTGAACACTTGTGCTTCCCAGGCACAGAGAAGGTGCTAGCAGGGAAATCTCTGCCTGCCTTTCCCCAGTGCTCTGCAAGCTCTCCAGGACAACATAAAATCTGGGGCTCTGTGCTTTCTTTCGTTCTGAACAAGTGTTACTGTTTTCTGCACAAAAGCGATTCTGCGAAGCAATGTGAACACTTCTGCTTCCCAGGCACAGAGAAGGTGCTAGCAGGGAATTCTCTGCCTGCCTTTCCCCAGTGCTCTGCAAGCTCTCCAGGACAACATAAAATCTGGGGCTCTGTGCTTTCTTTCCTTCTGAACAAGTGTTACTGTTTTCTGCACAAAAGCGATTCTGCGAAGCAATGTGAACACTTCTGCTTCCCAGGCACAGAGAAGGTGCTAGCAGGGAATTCTCTGCCTGCCTTTCCCCAGTGCTCTGCAAGCTCTCCAGGACAACATAAAATCTGGGGCTCTGTGCTTTCTTTCGTTCTGAACAAGTGTTACTGTTTTCTGCACAAAAGCGATTCTGCGAAGCAATGTGAACACTTCTGCTTCCCAGGCACAGAGAAGGTGCTAGCAGGGAATTCTCTGCCTGCCTTTCCCCAGTGCTCTGCAAGCTCTCCAGGACAACATAAAATCTGGGGCTCTGTGCTTTCTTTCGTTCTGAACAAGTGTTACTGTTTTCTGCACAAAAGCGATTCTGCGAAGCAATGTGAACACTTCTGCTTCCCAGGCACAGAGAAGGTGCTAGCAGGGAATTCTCTGCCTGCCTTTCCCCAGTGCTCTGCAAGCTCTCCAGGACAACATAAAATCTGGGGCTCTGTGCTTTCTTTCGTTCTGAACAAGTGTTACTGTTTTCTGCACAAAAGCGATTCTGCGAAGCAATGTGAACACTTCTGCTTCCCAGGCACAGAGAAGGTGCTAGCAGGGAATTCTCTGCCTGCCTTTCCTCAGTGCTCTGCAAGCTCTCCAGGACAACATAAAAATCTGGGGCTCTGTGCTTTCTTTCGTTCTGAACAAGTGTTACTGTTTTCTGCACAAAAGCGATTCTGCGAAGCAATGTGAACACTTCTGCTTCCCAGGCACAGAGAAGGTGCTAGCAGGGAATTCTCTGCCTGCCTTTTCCCCAGTGCTCTGCAAGCTCTCCAGGACAACATAAAATCTGGGGCTCTGTGCTTTCTTTCGTTCTGAACAAGTGTTACTGTTTTCTGCACAAAAGCGATTCTGCGAAGCAATGTGAACACTTCTGCTTCCCAGGCACAGAGAAGGTGCTAGCAGGGAATTCTCTGCCTGCCTTTCCCCAGTGCTCTGCAAGCTCTCCAGGACAACATAAAATCTGGGGCTCTGTGCTTTCTTTCGTTCTGAACAACTGTTACTGTTTTCTGCACAAAAGCGATTCTGCGAAGCAATGTGAACACTTCTGCTTCCCAGGCACAGAGAAGGTGCTAGCAGGGAATTCTCTGCCTGCCTTTCCCCAGTGCTCTGCAAGCTCTCCAGGACAACATAAAATCTGGGGCTCTGTGCTTTCTTTCGTTCTGAACAAGTGTTACTGTTTTCTGCACAAAAGCGATTCTGCAAAGCAATGTGAACACTTCTGCTTCCCAGGCACAGAGAAGGGTGCTAGCAGGGAATTCTCTGCCTGCCTTTCCCCAGTGCTCTGCAAGCTCTCCAGGACAACATAAAATCTGGGGCTCTGTGCTTTCTTTCGTTCTGAACAAGTGTTACTGTTTTCTGCACAAAAGCGATTCTGCGAAGCAATGTGAACACTTCTGCTTCCCAGGCACAGAGAAGGTGCTAGCAGGGAATTCTCTGCTTGCCTTTCCCCAGTGCTCTGCAAGCTCTCCAGGACAACATAAAATCTGGGGCTCTGTGCTTTCTTTCGTTCTGAACAAGTGTTACTGTTTTCTGCACAAAAGCGATTCTGCGAAGCAATGTGAACACTTCTGCTTCCCAGGCACAGAGAAGGTGCTAGCAGGGAATTCTCTGCCTGCCTTTCCCCAGTGCTCTGCAAGCTCTCCAGGACAACATAAAATCTGGGGCTCTGTGCTTTCTTTCGTTCTGAACAAGTGTTACTGTTTTCTGCACAAAAGCGATTCTGCAAAGCAATGTGAACAGGCACAGAGAAGGTGCTAGCAGGGAATTCTCTGCCTGCCTTTCCCCAGTGCTCTGCAAGCTCTCCAGGACAACATAAAATCTGGGGCTCTGTGCTTTCTTTCGTTCTGAACAAGTGTTACTGTTTTCTGCACAAAAGCGATTCTGCGAAGCAATGTGAACACTTGTGCTTCCCAGGCACAGAGAAGGTGCTAGCAGGGAATTCTCTGCCTGCCTTTCCCCAGTGCTCTGCAAGCTCTCCAGGACAACATAGAATCTGGGGCTCTGTGCTTTCTTTCGTTCTGAACAAGTGTTACTGTTTTCTGCACAAAAGCGATTCTGCGAAGCAATGTGAACAGGCACAGAGAAGGTGCTAGCAGGGAATTGTCTGCCTGCCTTTCCCCAGTGCTCTGCAAGCTCTCCAGGACAACATAAAATCTGGGGCTCTGTGCTTTCTTTCGTTCTGAACAAGTGTTACTGTTTTCTGCACAAAAGCGATTCTGCGAAGCAATGTGAACACTTGTGCTTCCCAGGCACAGAGAAGGTGCTAGCAGGGAATTCTCTGCCTGCCTTTCCCCAGTGCTCTGCAAGGTCTCCAGGACAACATAAAATCTGGGGCTCTGTGCTTTCTTTCGTTCTGAACAAGTGTTACTGTTTTCTGCACAAAAGCGATTCTGCGAAGCAATGTGAACACTTGTGCTTCCCAGGCACAGAGAAGGTGCTAGCAGGGAATTCTCTGCCTGCCTTTCCCCAGTGCTCTGCAAGCTCTCCAGGACAACATAAAATCTGGGGCTCTGTGCTTTCTTTCGTTCTGAACAAGTGTTACTGTTTTCTGCACAAAAGCGATTCTGCGAAGCAATGTGAACACTTCTGCTTCCCAGGCACAGAGAAGGTGCTAGCAGGGAATTCTCTGCCTGCCTTTCCCCAGTGCTCTGCAAGCTCTCCAGGACAACATAAAATCTGGGGCTCTGTGCTTTCTTTCGTTCTGAACAAGTGTTACTGTTTTCTGCACAAAAGCGATTCTGCGAAGCAATGTGAACACTTCTGCTTCCCAGGCACAGAGAAGGTGCTAGCAGGGAATTCTCTGCCTGCCTTTCCCCAGTGCTCTGCAAGCTCTCCAGCACAACATAAAATCTGGGGCTCTGTGCTTTCTTTCGTTCTGAACAACTGTTACTGTTTTCTGCACAAAAGCGATTCTGCGAAGCAATGTGAACACTTCTGCTTCCCAGGCACAGAGAAGGTGCTAGCAGGGAATTCTATGCCTGCCTTTCCCCAGTGCTCTGCAAGCTCTCCAGGACAACATAAAATCTAGGGCTCTGTGCTTTCTTTCGTTCTGAACAAGTGTTACTGTTTTCTGCACAAAAGCGATTCTGCGAAGCAATGTGAACACTTCTGCTTCCCAGGCACAGAGAAGGTGCTAGTAGGGAATTCTCTGCCTGCCTTTCCCCAGTGCTCTGCAAGCTCTCCAGGACAACATAAAATCTGGGGCTCTGTGCTTTCTTTCGTTCTGAACAACTGTTACTGTTTTCTGCACAAAAGCGATTCTGCGAAGCAATGTGAACACTTGTGCTTCCCAGGCACAGAGAAGGTGCTAGCAGGGAATTCTCTGCCTGCCTTTCCTCAGTGCTCTGCAAGCTCTCCAGGACAACATAAAATCTGGGGCTCTGTGCTTTCTTTCGTTCTGAACAAGTGTTACTGTTTTCTGCACAAAAGCGATTCTGCGAAGCAATGTGAACACTTCTGCTTCCCAGGCACAGAGAAGGTGCTAGCAGGGAATTCTCTGCCTGCCTTTCCCCAGTGCTCTGCAAGCTCTCCAGGACAACATAAAATCTGGGGCTCTGTGCTTTCTTTCGTTCTGAACAAGTGTTACTGTTTTCTGCACAAAAGCGATTCTGCGAAGCAATGTGAACACTGCTGCTTCCCAGGCACAGAGAAGGTGCTAGCAGGGAATTCTCTGCCTGCCTTTCCCCAGTGCTCTGCAAGCTCTCCAGGACAACATAAAATCTGGGGCTCTGTGCTTTCTTTCGTTCTGAACAAGTGTTACTGTTTTCTGCACAAAAGCGATTCTGCGAAGCAATGTGAACACTTCTGCTTCCCAGGCACAGAGAAGGTGCTAGCAGGGAATTCTCTGCCTGCCTTTCCCCAGTGCTCTGCAAGCTCTCCAGGACAACATAAAATCTGGGGCTCTGTGCTTTCTTTCGTTCTGAACAAGTGTTACTGTTTTCTGCACAAAAGCGATTCTGCGAAGCAATGTGAACACTTGTGCTTCCCAGGCACAGAGAAGGTGCTAGCAGGGAATTCTCTGCCTGCCTTTCCCCAGTGCTCTGCAAGCTCTCCAGGACAACATAAAATCTGGGGCTCTGTGCTTTCTTTCGTTCTGAACAAGTGTTACTGTTTTCTGCACAAAAGCGATTCTGCGAAGCAATGTGAACACTTCTGCTTCCCAGGCACAGAGAAGGTGCTAGCAGGGAAATCTCTGCTTGCCTTTCCCCAGTGCTCTGCAAGCTCTCCAGGACAACATAAAATCTGGGGCTCTGTGCTTTCTTTCGTTCTGAACAAGTGTTACTGTTTTCTGCACAAAAGCGATTCTGCGAAGCAATGTGAACACTTCTGCTTCCCAGGCACAGAGAAGGTGCTAGCAGGGAATTCTCTGCCTGCCTTTCCCCAGTGCTCTGCAAGCTCTCCAGGACAACATAAAATCTGGGGCTCTGTGCTTTCTTTCGTTCTGAACAAGTGTTACTGTTTTCTGCACAAAAGCGATTCTGCGAAGCAATGTGAACAGGCACAGAGAAGGTGCTAGCAGGGAATTCTCTGCCTGCCTTTCCCCAGTGCTCTGCAAGCTCTCCAGGACAACATAAAATCTGGGGCTCTGTGCTTTCTTTCGTTCTGAACAAGTGTTACTGTTTTCTGCACAAAAGCGATTCTGCGAAGCAATATGAACACTTGTGCTTCCCAGGCACAGAGAAGGTGCTAGCAGGGAATTCTCTGCCTGCCTTTCCCCAGTGCTCTGCAAGCTCTCCAGGACAACATAAAATCTGGGGCTCTGTGCTTTCTTTCGTTCTGAACAAGTGTTACTGTTTTCTGCACAAAAGCGATTCTGCGAAGCAATGTGAACACTTCTGCTTCCCAGGCACAGAGAAGGTGCTAGCAGGGAATTCTCTGCCTGCCTTTCCCCAGTGCTCTGCAAGCTCTCCAGGACAACATAAAATCTGGGGCTCTGTGCTTTCTTTCGTTCTGAACAAGTGTTACTGTTTTCTGCACAAAAGCGATTCTGCGAAGCAATGTGAACACTTCTGCTTCCCAGGCACAGAGAAGGTGCTAGCAGGGAATTCTCTGCCTGCCTTTCCCCAGTGCTCTGCAAACTCTCCAGGACAACATAAAATCTGGTGCTCTGTGCTTTCTTTCGTTCTGAACAAGTGTTACTGTTTTCTGCACAAAAGCGATTCTGCGAAGCAATGTGAACAGGCACAGAGAAGGTGCTAGCAGGGAATTCTCTGCCTGCCTTTCCCCAGTGCTCTGCAAGCTCTCCAGGACAACATAAAATCTGGGGTTCTGTGCTTTCTTTCGTTCTGAACAAGTGTTACTGTTTTCTGCACAAAAGCGATTCTGCGAAGCAATGTGAACACTTGTGCTTCCCAGGCACAGAGAAGGTGCTAGCAGGGAATTCTCTGCCTGCCTTTCCCCAGTGCTCTGCAAGCTCTCCAGGACAACATAAAATCTGGGGCTCTGTGCTTTCTTTCGTTCTGAACAAGTGTTACTGTTTTCTGCACAAAAGCGATTCTGCGAAGCAATGTGAACACTTGTGCTTCCCAGGCACAGAGAAGGTGCTAGCAGGGAATTCTCTGCCTGCCTTTCCCCAGTGCTCTGCAAGCTCTCCAGGACAACATAAAATCTGGGGCTCTGTGCTTTCTTTCGTTCTGAACAAGTGTTACTGTTTTCTGCACAAAAGCGATTCTGCGAAGCAATGTGAACACTTCTGCTTCCCAGGCACAGAGAAGGTGCTAGCAGGGAATTCTCTGCCTGCCTTTCCCCAGTGCTCTGCAAGCTCTCCAGGACAACATAAAATCTGGGGCTCTGTGCTTTCTTTCGTTCTGAACAAGTGTTACTGTTTTCTGCACAAAAGCGATTCTGCGAAGCAATGTGAACACTGGCAGGCACAGAGAAGGTGCTAGCAGGGAATTCTCTGCCTGCCTTTCCCCAGTGCTCTGCAAGCTCTCCAGGACAACATAAAATCTGGGGCTCTGTGCTTTCTTTCGTTCTGAACAAGTGTTACTGTTTTCTGCACAAAAGCGATTCTGCGAAGCAATGTGAACACTTGTGCTTCCCAGGCACAGAGAAGGTGCTAGCAGGGAATTCTCTGCCTGCCTTTCCCCAGTGCTCTGCAAGCTCTCCAGGACAACATAAAATCTGGGGCTCTGTGCTTTCTTTCGTTCTGAACAAGTGTTACTGTTTTCTGCACAAAAGCGATTCTGCGAAGCAATGTGAACACTTGTGCTTCCCAGGCACAGAGAAGGTGCTAGCAGGGAATTCTCTGCCTGCCTTTCCCCAGTGCTCTGCAAGCTCTCCAGGACAACATAAAATCTGGGGCTCTGTGCTTTCTTTCGTTCTGAACAAGTGTTACTGTTTTCTGCACAAAAGCGATTCTGCGAAGCAATGTGAACACTTGTGCTTCCCAGGCACAGAGAAGGTGCTAGCAGGGAATTCTCTGCCTGCCTTTCCCCAGTGCTCTGCAAGCTCTCCAGGACAACATAAAATCTGGGGCTCTGTGCTTTCTTTCGTTCTGAACAAGTGTTACTGTTTTCTGCACAAAAGCGATTCTGCGAAGCAATGTGAACACTTGTGCTTCCCAGGCACAGAGAAGGTGCTAGCAGGGAATTCTCTGCCTGCCTTTCCCCAGTGCTCTGCAAGCTCTCCAGGACAACATAAAATCTGGGGCTCTGTGCTTTCTTTCGTTCTGAACAAGTGTTACTGTTTTCTGCACAAAAGCGATTCTGCGAAGCAATGTGAACACTTGTGCTTCCCAGGCACAGAGAAGGTGCTAGCAGGGAATTCTCTGCCTGCCTTTCCCCAGTGCTCTGCAAGCTCTCCAGGACAACATAAAATCTGGGGCTCTGTGCTTTCTTTCGTTCTGAACAAGTGTTACTGTTTTCTGCACAAAAGCGATTCTGCGAAGCAATGTGAACACTTGTGCTTCCCAGGCACAGAGAAGGTGCTAGCAGGGAATTCTCTGCCTGCCTTTCCCCAGTGCTCTGCAAGCTCTCCAGGACAACATAAAATCTGGGGCTCTGTGCTTTCTTTCGTTCTGAACAAGTGTTACTGTTTTCTGCACAAAAGCGATTCTGCGAAGCAATGTGAACACTTCTGCTTCCCAGGCACAGAGAAGGTGCTAGCAGGGAATTCTCTGCCTGCCTTTCCCCAGTGCTCTGCAAGCTCTCCAGGACAACATAAAATCTGGGGCTCTGTGCTTTCTTTCGTTCTGAACAAGTGTTACTGTTTTCTGCACAAAAGCGATTCTGCGAAGCAATGTGAACACTTCTGCTTCCCAGGCACAGAGAAGGTGCTAGCAGGGAATTCTCTGCCTGCCTTTCCCCAGTGCTCTGCAAGCTCTCCAGGACAACATAAAATCTGGGGCTCTGTGCTTTCTTTCGTTCTGAACAAGTGTTACTGTTTTCTGCACAAAAGCGATTCTGCGAAGCAATGTGAACACTTCTGCTTCCCAGGCACAGAGAAGGTGCTAGCAGGGAATTCTCTGCCTGCCTTTCCCCAGTGCTCTGCAAGCTCTCCAGGACAACATAAAATCTGGGGCTCTGTGCTTTCTTTCGTTCTGAACAAGTGTTACTGTTTTCTGCACAAAAGCGATTCTGCGAAGCAATGTGAACACTTGTGCTTCCCAGGCACAGAGAAGGTGCTAGCAGGGAATTCTCTGCCTGCCTTTCCCCAGTGCTCTGCAAGCTCTCCAGGACAACATTGGGGCTCTGTGCTTTCTTTCGTTCAGAACAAGTGTTACTGTTTTCTGCACAAAAGCGATTCTGCGAAGCAATGTGAACACTTCTGCTTCCCAGGCACAGAGAAGGTGCTAGCAGGGAATTCTCTGCCTGCCTTTCCCCAGTGCTCTGCAAGCTCTCCAGGACAACATAAAATCTGGGGCTCTGTGCTTTCTTTCATTCTGAACAAGTGTTACTGTTTTCTGCACAAAAGCGATTCTGCGAAGCAATGTGAACACTTGTGCTTCCCAGGCACAGAGAAGGTGCTAGCAGGGAATTCTCTGCCTGCCTTTCCCCAGTGCTCTGCAAGCTCTCCAGGACAACATAAAATCTGGGGCTCTGTGCTTTCTTTCGTTCTGAACAAGTGTTACTGTTTTCTGCACAAAAGCGATTCTGCGAAGCAATGTGAACACTTGTGCTTCCCAGGCACAGAGAAGGTGCTAGCAGGGAATTCTCTGCCTGCCTTTCCCCAGTGCTCTGCAAGCTCTCCAGGACAACATAAAATCTGGGGCTCTGTGCTTTCTTTCGTTCTGAACAAGTGTTACTGTTTTCTGCACAAAAGCGATTCTGCGAAGCAATGTGAACACTTGTGCTTCCCAGGCACAGAGAAGGTGCTAGCAGGGAATTCTCTGCCTGCCTTTCCCCAGTGCTCTGCAAGCTCTCCAGGACAACATAAAATCTGGGGCTCTGTGCTTTCTTTCGTTCTGAACAAGTGTTACTGTTTTCTGCACAAAAGCGATTCTGCGAAGCAATGTGAACACTTGTGCTTCCCAGGCACAGAGAAGGTGCTAGCAGGGAATTCTCTGCCTGCCTTTCCCCAGTGCTCTGCAAGCTCTCCAGGACAACATAAAATCTGGGGCTCTGTGCTTTCTTTCGTTCTGAACAAGTGTTACTGTTTTCTGCACAAAAGCGATTCTGCGAAGCAATGTGAACAGGCACAGAGAAGGTGCTAGCAGGGAATTCTCTGCCTGCCTTTCCCCAGTGCTCTGCAAGCTCTCCAGGACAACATAAAATCTGGGGCTCTGTGCTTTCTTTCGTTCTGAACAAGTGTTACTGTTTTCTGCACAAAAGCGATTCTGCCAAGCAATGTGAACACTTGTGCTTCCCAGGCACAGAGAAGGTGCTAGCAGGGAATTCTCTGCCTGCCTTTCCCCAGTGCTCTGCAAGCTCTCCAGGACAACATAAAATCTGGGGCTCTGTGCTTTCTTTCATTCTGAACAAGTGTTACTGTTTTCTGCACAAAAGCGATTCTGCGAAGCAATGTGAACACTTGTGCTTCCCAGGCACAGAGAAGGTGCTAGCAGGGAATTCTCTGCCTGCCTTTCCCCAGTGCTCTGCAAGCTCTCCAGGACAACATAAAATCTGGGGCTCTGTGCTTTCTTTCGTTCTGAACAAGTGTTACTGTTTTCTGCACAAAAGCGATTCTGCCAAGCAATGTGAACACTTGTGCTTCCCAGGCACAGAGAAGGTGCTAGCAGGGAATTCTCTGCCTGCCTTTCCCCAGTGCTCTGCAAGCTCTCCAGGACAACATAAAATCTGGGGCTCTGTGCTTTCTTTCGTTCTGAACAAGTGTTACTGTTTTCTGCACAAAAGCGATTCTGCGAAGCAATGTGAACACTTGTGCTTCCCAGGCACAGAGAAGGTGCTAGCAGGGAATTCTCTGCCTGCCTTTCCCCAGTGCTCTGCAAGCTCCCCAGAACAACATAAAATCTGGGGCTCTGTGCTTTCTTTCGTTCTGAACAAGTGTTACTGTTTTCTGCACAAAAGCGATTCTGCGAAGCAATGTGAACAGGCACAGAGAAGGTGCTAGCAGGGAATTCTCTGCCTGCCTTTCCCCAGTGCTCTGCAAGCTCTCCAGGACAACATAAAATCTGGGGTTCTGTGCTTTCTTTCATTCTGAACAAGTGTTACTGTTTTCTGCACAAAAGCGATTCTGCGAAGCAATGTGAACACTTGTGCTTCCCAGGCACAGAGAAGGTGCTAGCAGGGAATTCTCTGCCTGCCTTTCCCCAGTGCTCTGCAAGCTCTCCAGGACAACAGCAAATCTGGGGCTCTGTGCTTTCTTTCGTTCTGAACAAGTGTTACTGTTTTCTGCACAAAAGCGATTCTGCGAAGAAAAGTGAACAGGCACAGAGAAGGTGCTAGCAGGGAATTCTCTGCCTGCCTTCCTCAGTGCTCTGCAAGCTCTCCAGGACAACATAAAATCTGGGGTTCTGTGCTTTCTTTCGTTCTGAACAACTGTTACTGTTTTCTGCACAAAAGCGATTCTGCGAAGCAATGTGAACACTTGTGCTTCCCAGGCACAGAGAAGGTGCTAGCAGGGAATTCTCTGCCTGCCTTTCCCCAGTGCTCTGCAAGCTCTCCAGGACAACATAAAATCTGGGGCTCTGTGCTTTCTTTCGTTCTGAACAAGTGTTACTGTTTTCTGCACAAAAGCGATTCTGCGAAGCAATGTGAACACTTGTGCTTCCCAGGCACAGAGAAGGTGCTAGCAGGGAATTCTCTGCCTGCCTTTCCCCAGTGCTCTGCAAGCTCTCCAGGACAACATAAAATCTGGGGCTCTGTGCTTTCTTTCGTTCTGAACAAGTGTTACTGTTTTCTGCACAAAAGCGATTCTGCGAAGCAATGTGAACACTTGTGCTTCCCAGGCACAGAGAAGGTGCTAGCAGGGAATTCTCTGCCTGCCTTTCCCCAGTGCTCTGCAAGCTCTCCAGGACAACATAAAATCTGGGGCTCTGTGCTTTCTTTCGTTCTGAACAAGTGTTACTGTTTTCTGCACAAAAGCGATTCTGCGAAGCAATGTGAACAGGCACAGAGAAGGTGCTAGCAGGGAATTCTCTGCCTGCCTTTCCCCAGTGCTCTGCAAGCTCTCCAGGACAACATAAAATCTGGGGCTCTGTGCTTTCTTTCGTTCTGAACAAGTGTTACTGTTTTCTGCACAAAAGCGATTCTGCGAAGCAATGTGAACACTTGTGCTTCCCAGGCACAGAGAAGGTGCTAGCAGGGAATTCTCTGCCTGCCTTTCCCCAGTGCTCTGCAAGCTCTCCAGGACAACATAAAATCTGGGGCTCTGTGCTTTCTTTCATTCTGAACAAGTGTTACTGTTTTCTGCACAAAAGCGATTCTGCGAAGCAATGTGAACACTTGTGCTTCCCAGGCACAGAGAAGGTGCTAGCAGGGAATTCTCTGCCTGCCTTTCCCCAGTGCTCTGCAAGCTCTCCAGGACAACATAAAATCTGGGGCTCTGTGCTTTCTTTCGTTCTGAACAAGTGTTACTGTTTTCTGCACAAAAGCGATTCTGCGAAGCAATGTGAACACTTGTGCTTCCCAGGCACAGAGAAGGTGCTAGCAGGGAATTCTCTGCCTGCCTTTCCCCAGTGCTCTGCAAGCTCTCCAGGACAACATAAAATCTGGGGCTCTGTGCTTTCTTTCGTTCTGAACAAGTGTTACTGTTTTCTGCACAAAAGCGATTCTGCGAAGCAATGTGAACACTTCTGCTTCCCAGGCACAGAGAAGGTGCTAGCAGGGAATTCTCTGCCTGCCTTTCCCCAGTGCTCTGCAAGCTCTCCAGGACAACATAAAATCTGGGGCTCTGTGCTTTCTTTCGTTCTGAACAAGTGTTACTGTTTTCTGCACAAAAGCGATTCTGCGAAGCAATGTGAACACTTGTGCTTCCCAGGCACAGAGAAGGTGCTAGCAGGGAATTCTCTGCCTGCCTTTCCCCAGTGCTCTGCAAGCTCTCCAGGACAACATAAAATCTGGGGCTCTGTGCTTTCTTTCGTTCTGAACAAGTGTTACTGTTTTCTGCACAAAAGCGATTCTGCGAAGCAATGTGAACACTTGTGCTTCCCAGGCACAGAGAAGGTGCTAGCAGGGAATTCTCTGCCTGCCTTTCCCCAGTGCTCTGCAAGCTCCCCAGAACAACATAAAATCTGGGGCTCTGTGCTTTCTTTCGTTCTGAACAAGTGTTACTGTTTTCTGCACAAAAGCGATTCTGCGAAGCAATGTGAACAGGCACAGAGAAGGTGCTAGCAGGGAATTCTCTGCCTGCCTTTCCCCAGTGCTCTGCAAGCTCTCCAGGACAACATAAAATCTGGGGTTCTGTGCTTTCTTTCATTCTGAACAAGTGTTACTGTTTTCTGCACAAAAGCGATTCTGCGAAGCAATGTGAACACTTGTGCTTCCCAGGCACAGAGAAGGTGCTAGCAGGGAATTCTCTGCCTGCCTTTCCCCAGTGCTCTGCAAGCTCTCCAGGACAACAGCAAATCTGGGGCTCTGTGCTTTCTTTCGTTCTGAACAAGTGTTACTGTTTTCTGCACAAAAGCGATTCTGCGAAGCAATGTGAACACTTCTGCTTCCCAGGCACAGAGAAGGTGCTAGCAGGGAATTCTCTGCCTGCCTTTCCCCAGTGCTCTGCAAGCTCTCCAGGACAACATAAAATCTGGGGCTCTGTGCTTTCTTTCTTTCTGAACAAATGTTACTGTTTTCTGCAGAAAAGCGATTCTGCAAAGCAATGTGAACACTTCTGCTTCCCAGGCACAGAGAAGGTGCTAGCAGGGAATTCTCTGCCTGCCTTTCCCCAGTGCTCTGCAAGCTCTCCAGGACAACATAAAATCTGGGGCTCTGTGCTTTCTTTCGTTCTGAACAAGTGTTACTGTTTTCTGCACAAAAGCGATTCTGCGAAGCAATGTGAACACTTGTGCTTCCCAGGCACAGAGAAGGTGCTAGCAGGGAATTCTCTGCCTGCCTTTCCCCAGTGCTCTGCAAGCTCTCCAGGACAACATAAAATCTGGGGCTCTGTGCTTTCTTTCGTTCTGAACAAGTGTTACTGTTTTCTGCACAAAAGCGATTCTGCGAAGCAATGTGAACACTTGTGCTTCCCAGGCACAGAGAAGGTGCTAGCAGGGAATTCTCTGCCTGCCTTTCCCCAGTGCTCTGCAAGCTCTCCAGGACAACATAAAATCTGGGGCTCTGTGCTTTCTTTCGTTCTGAACAAGTGTTACTGTTTTCTGCACAAAAGCGATTCTGCGAAGCAATGTGAACACTTCTGCTTCCCAGGCACAGAGAAGGTGCTAGCAGGGAATTCTCTGCCTGCCTTTCCCCAGTGCTCTGCAAGCTCCCCAGAACAACATAAAATCTGGGGCTCTGTGCTTTCTTTCGTTCTGAACAAGTGTTACTGTTTTCTGCACAAAAGCGATTCTGCGAAGCAATGTGAACAGGCACAGAGAAGGTGCTAGCAGGGAATTCTCTGCCTGCCTTTCCCCAGTGCTCTGCAAGCTCTCCAGGACAACATAAAATCTGGGGCTCTGTGCTTTCTTTCGTTCTGAACAAGTGTTACTGTTTTCTGCACAAAAGCGATTCTGCGAAGCAAAGTGAACACTTCTGCTTCCCAGGCACAGAGAAGGTGCTAGCAGGGAATTCTCTGCCTGCCTTTCCCCAGTGCTCTGCAAGCTCTCCAGGACAACATAAAATCTGGGGCTCTGTGCTTTCTTTCTTTCTGAACAAATGTTACTGTTTTCTGCAGAAAAGCGATTCTGCAAAGCAATGTGAACACTTCTGCTTCCCAGGCACAGAGAAGGTGCTAGCAGGGAATTCTCTGCCTGCCTTTCCCCAGTGCTCTGCAAGCTCTCCAGGACAACATAAAATCTGGGGCTCTGTGCTTTCTTTCGTTCTGAACAAGTGTTACTGTTTTCTGCACAAAAGCGATTCTGCGAAGCAATGTGAACACTTGTGCTTCCCAGGCACAGAGAAGGTGCTAGCAGGGAATTCTCTGCCTGCCTTTCCCCAGTGCTCTGCAAGCTCTCCAGGACAACATAAAATCTGGGGCTCTGTGCTTTCTTTCGTTCTGAACAAGTGTTACTGTTTTCTGCACAAAAGCGATTCTGCGAAGCAATGTGAACACTTGTGCTTCCCAGGCACAGAGAAGGTGCTAGCAGGGAATTCTCTGCCTGCCTTTCCCCAGTGCTCTGCAAGCTCTCCAGGACAACATAAAATCTGGGGCTCTGTGCTTTCTTTCGTTCTGAACAAGTGTTACTGTTTTCTGCACAAAAGCGATTCTGCGAAGCAATGTGAACACTTGTGCTTCCCAGGCACAGAGAAGGTGCTAGCAGGGAATTCTCTGCCTGCCTTTCCCCAGTGCTCTGCAAGCTCTCCAGGACAACATAAAATCTGGGGCTCTGTGCTTTCTTTCGTTCTGAACAAGTGTTACTGTTTTCTGCACAAAAGCGATTCTGCGAAGCAATGTGAACACTTGTGCTTCCCAGGCACATAGAAGGTGCTAGCAGGGAATTCTCTGCCTGCCTTTCCCCAGTGCTCTGCAAGCTCCCCAGAACAACATAAAATCTGGGGCTCTGTGCTTTCTTTCGTTCTGAACAAGTGTTACTGTTTTCTGCACAAAAGCGATTCTGCGAAGCAATGTGAACAGGCACAGAGAAGGTGCTAGCAGGGAATTCTCTGCCTGCCTTTCCCCAGTGCTCTGCAAGCTCTCCAGGACAACATAAAATCTGGGGCTCTGTGCTTTCTTTCGTTCTGAACAAGTGTTACTGTTTTCTGCACAAAAGCGATTCTGCGAAGCAAAGTGAACACTTCTGCTTCCCAGGCACAGAGAAGGTGCTAGCAGGGAATTCTCTGCCTGCCTTTCCCCAGTGCTCTGCAAGCTCTCCAGGACAACATAAAATCTGGGGCTCTGTGCTTTCTTTCTTTCTGAACAAATGTTACTGTTTTCTGCAGAAAAGCGATTCTGCAAAGCAATGTGAACACTTGTGCTTCCCAGGCACAGAGAAGGTGCTAGCAGGGAATTCTCTGCCTGCCTTTCCCCAGTGCTCTGCAAGCTCTCCAGGACAACATAAAATCTGGGGCTCTGTGCTTTCTTTCGTTCTGAACAAGTGTTACTGTTTTCTGCACAAAAGCGATTCTGCGAAGCAATGTGAACACTTGTGCTTCCCAGGCACAGAGAAGGTGCTAGCAGGGAATTCTCTGCCTGCCTTTCCCCAGTGCTCTGCAAGCTCTCCAGGACAACATAAAATCTGGGGCTCTGTGCTTTCTTTCGTTCTGAACAAGTGTTACTGTTTTCTGCACAAAAGCGATTCTGCGAAGCAATGTGAACACTTGTGCTTCCCAGGCACAGAGAAGGTGCTAGCAGGGAATTCTCTGCCTGCCTTTCCCCAGTGCTCTGCAAGCTCTCCAGGACAACATAAAATCTGGGGCTCTGTGCTTTCTTTCGTTCTGAACAAGTGTTACTGTTTTCTGCACAAAAGCGATTCTGCGAAGCAATGTGAACACTTCTGCTTCCCAGGCACAGAGAAGGTGCTAGCAGGGAATTCTCTGCCTGCCTTTCCCCAGTGCTCTGCAAGCTCCCCAGAACAACATAAAATCTGGGGCTCTGTGCTTTCTTTCGTTCTGAACAAGTGTTACTGTTTTCTGCACAAAAGCGATTCTGCGAAGCAATGTGAACAGGCACAGAGAAGGTGCTAGCAGGGAATTCTCTGCCTGCCTTTCCCCAGTGCTCTGCAAGCTCTCCAGGACAACATAAAATCTGGGGTTCTGTGCTTTCTTTCATTCTGAACAAGTGTTACTGTTTTCTGCACAAAAGCGATTCTGCGAAGCAATGTGAACACTTCTGCTTCCCAGGCACAGAGAAGGTGCTAGCAGGGAATTCTCTGCCTGCCTTTCCCCAGTGCTCTGCAAGCTCTCCAGGACAACATAAAATCTGGGGCTCTGTGCTTTCTTTCGTTCTGAACAAGTGTTACTGTTTTCTGCACAAAAGCGATTCTGCGAAGCAATGTGAACACTTGTGCTTCCCAGGCACAGAGAAGGTGCTAGCAGGGAATTCTCTGCCTGCCTTTCCCCAGTGCTCTGCAAGCTCTCCAGGACAACATAAAATCTGGGGCTCTGTGCTTTCTTTCGTTCTGAACAAGTGTTACTGTTTTCTGCACAAAAGCGATTCTGCGAAGCAATGTGAACACTTGTGCTTCCCAGGCACAGAGAAGGTGCTAGCAGGGAATTCTCTGCCTGCCTTTCCCCAGTGCTCTGCAAGCTCTCCAGGACAACATAAAATCTGGGGCTCTGTGCTTTCTTTCGTTCTGAACAAGTGTTACTGTTTTCTGCACAAAAGCGATTCTGCGAAGCAATGTGAACACTTCTGCTTCCCAGGCACAGAGAAGGTGCTAGCAGGGAATTCTCTGCCTGCCTTTCCCCAGTGCTCTGCAAGCTCTCCAGGACAACATAAAATCTGGGGCTCTGTGCTTTCTTTCGTTCTGAACAAGTGTTACTGTTTTCTGCACAAAAGCGATTCTGCGAAGCAATGTGAACAGGCACAGAGAAGGTGCTAGCAGGGAATTCTCTGCCTGCCTTTCCCCAGTGCTCTGCAAGCTCTCCAGGACAACATAAAATCTGGGGCTCTGTGCTTTCTTTCGTTCTGAACAAGTGTTACTGTTTTCTGCACAAAAGCGATTCTGCCAAGCAATGTGAACACTTGTGCTTCCCAGGCACAGAGAAGGTGCTAGCAGGGAATTCTCTGCCTGCCTTTCCCCAGTGCTCTGCAAGCTCTCCAGGACAACATAAAATCTGGGGCTCTGTGCTTTCTTTCATTCTGAACAAGTGTTACTGTTTTCTGCACAAAAGCGATTCTGCGAAGCAATGTGAACACTTGTGCTTCCCAGGCACAGAGAAGGTGCTAGCAGGGAATTCTCTGCCTGCCTTTCCCCAGTGCTCTGCAAGCTCTCCAGGACAACATAAAATCTGGGGCTCTGTGCTTTCTTTCGTTCTGAACAAGTGTTACTGTTTTCTGCACAAAAGCGATTCTGCCAAGCAATGTGAACACTTGTGCTTCCCAGGCACAGAGAAGGTGCTAGCAGGGAATTCTCTGCCTGCCTTTCCCCAGTGCTCTGCAAGCTCTCCAGGACAACATAAAATCTGGGGCTCTGTGCTTTCTTTCGTTCTGAACAAGTGTTACTGTTTTCTGCACAAAAGCGATTCTGCGAAGCAATGTGAACACTTGTGCTTCCCAGGCACAGAGAAGGTGCTAGCAGGGAATTCTCTGCCTGCCTTTCCCCAGTGCTCTGCAAGCTCCCCAGAACAACATAAAATCTGGGGCTCTGTGCTTTCTTTCGTTCTGAACAAGTGTTACTGTTTTCTGCACAAAAGCGATTCTGCGAAGCAATGTGAACAGGCACAGAGAAGGTGCTAGCAGGGAATTCTCTGCCTGCCTTTCCCCAGTGCTCTGCAAGCTCTCCAGGACAACATAAAATCTGGGGTTCTGTGCTTTCTTTCATTCTGAACAAGTGTTACTGTTTTCTGCACAAAAGCGATTCTGCGAAGCAATGTGAACACTTGTGCTTCCCAGGCACAGAGAAGGTGCTAGCAGGGAATTCTCTGCCTGCCTTTCCCCAGTGCTCTGCAAGCTCTCCAGGACAACAGCAAATCTGGGGCTCTGTGCTTTCTTTCGTTCTGAACAAGTGTTACTGTTTTCTGCACAAAAGCGATTCTGCGAAGAAAAGTGAACAGGCACAGAGAAGGTGCTAGCAGGGAATTCTCTGCCTGCCTTCCTCAGTGCTCTGCAAGCTCTCCAGGACAACATAAAATCTGGGGTTCTGTGCTTTCTTTCGTTCTGAACAACTGTTACTGTTTTCTGCACAAAAGCGATTCTGCGAAGCAATGTGAACACTTGTGCTTCCCAGGCACAGAGAAGGTGCTAGCAGGGAATTCTCTGCCTGCCTTTCCCCAGTGCTCTGCAAGCTCTCCAGGACAACATAAAATCTGGGGCTCTGTGCTTTCTTTCGTTCTGAACAAGTGTTACTGTTTTCTGCACAAAAGCGATTCTGCGAAGCAATGTGAACACTTGTGCTTCCCAGGCACAGAGAAGGTGCTAGCAGGGAATTCTCTGCCTGCCTTTCCCCAGTGCTCTGCAAGCTCTCCAGGACAACATAAAATCTGGGGCTCTGTGCTTTCTTTCGTTCTGAACAAGTGTTACTGTTTTCTGCACAAAAGCGATTCTGCGAAGCAATGTGAACACTTGTGCTTCCCAGGCACAGAGAAGGTGCTAGCAGGGAATTCTCTGCCTGCCTTTCCCCAGTGCTCTGCAAGCTCTCCAGGACAACATAAAATCTGGGGCTCTGTGCTTTCTTTCGTTCTGAACAAGTGTTACTGTTTTCTGCACAAAAGCGATTCTGCGAAGCAATGTGAACAGGCACAGAGAAGGTGCTAGCAGGGAATTCTCTGCCTGCCTTTCCCCAGTGCTCTGCAAGCTCTCCAGGACAACATAAAATCTGGGGCTCTGTGCTTTCTTTCGTTCTGAACAAGTGTTACTGTTTTCTGCACAAAAGCGATTCTGCGAAGCAATGTGAACACTTGTGCTTCCCAGGCACAGAGAAGGTGCTAGCAGGGAATTCTCTGCCTGCCTTTCCCCAGTGCTCTGCAAGCTCTCCAGGACAACATAAAATCTGGGGCTCTGTGCTTTCTTTCATTCTGAACAAGTGTTACTGTTTTCTGCACAAAAGCGATTCTGCGAAGCAATGTGAACACTTGTGCTTCCCAGGCACAGAGAAGGTGCTAGCAGGGAATTCTCTGCCTGCCTTTCCCCAGTGCTCTGCAAGCTCTCCAGGACAACATAAAATCTGGGGCTCTGTGCTTTCTTTCGTTCTGAACAAGTGTTACTGTTTTCTGCACAAAAGCGATTCTGCGAAGCAATGTGAACACTTGTGCTTCCCAGGCACAGAGAAGGTGCTAGCAGGGAATTCTCTGCCTGCCTTTCCCCAGTGCTCTGCAAGCTCTCCAGGACAACATAAAATCTGGGGCTCTGTGCTTTCTTTCGTTCTGAACAAGTGTTACTGTTTTCTGCACAAAAGCGATTCTGCGAAGCAATGTGAACACTTCTGCTTCCCAGGCACAGAGAAGGTGCTAGCAGGGAATTCTCTGCCTGCCTTTCCCCAGTGCTCTGCAAGCTCTCCAGGACAACATAAAATCTGGGGCTCTGTGCTTTCTTTCGTTCTGAACAAGTGTTACTGTTTTCTGCACAAAAGCGATTCTGCGAAGCAATGTGAACACTTGTGCTTCCCAGGCACAGAGAAGGTGCTAGCAGGGAATTCTCTGCCTGCCTTTCCCCAGTGCTCTGCAAGCTCTCCAGGACAACATAAAATCTGGGGCTCTGTGCTTTCTTTCGTTCTGAACAAGTGTTACTGTTTTCTGCACAAAAGCGATTCTGCGAAGCAATGTGAACACTTGTGCTTCCCAGGCACAGAGAAGGTGCTAGCAGGGAATTCTCTGCCTGCCTTTCCCCAGTGCTCTGCAAGCTCCCCAGAACAACATAAAATCTGGGGCTCTGTGCTTTCTTTCGTTCTGAACAAGTGTTACTGTTTTCTGCACAAAAGCGATTCTGCGAAGCAATGTGAACAGGCACAGAGAAGGTGCTAGCAGGGAATTCTCTGCCTGCCTTTCCCCAGTGCTCTGCAAGCTCTCCAGGACAACATAAAATCTGGGGTTCTGTGCTTTCTTTCATTCTGAACAAGTGTTACTGTTTTCTGCACAAAAGCGATTCTGCGAAGCAATGTGAACACTTGTGCTTCCCAGGCACAGAGAAGGTGCTAGCAGGGAATTCTCTGCCTGCCTTTCCCCAGTGCTCTGCAAGCTCTCCAGGACAACAGCAAATCTGGGGCTCTGTGCTTTCTTTCGTTCTGAACAAGTGTTACTGTTTTCTGCACAAAAGCGATTCTGCGAAGCAATGTGAACACTTCTGCTTCCCAGGCACAGAGAAGGTGCTAGCAGGGAATTCTCTGCCTGCCTTTCCCCAGTGCTCTGCAAGCTCTCCAGGACAACATAAAATCTGGGGCTCTGTGCTTTCTTTCTTTCTGAACAAATGTTACTGTTTTCTGCAGAAAAGCGATTCTGCAAAGCAATGTGAACACTTCTGCTTCCCAGGCACAGAGAAGGTGCTAGCAGGGAATTCTCTGCCTGCCTTTCCCCAGTGCTCTGCAAGCTCTCCAGGACAACATAAAATCTGGGGCTCTGTGCTTTCTTTCGTTCTGAACAAGTGTTACTGTTTTCTGCACAAAAGCGATTCTGCGAAGCAATGTGAACACTTGTGCTTCCCAGGCACAGAGAAGGTGCTAGCAGGGAATTCTCTGCCTGCCTTTCCCCAGTGCTCTGCAAGCTCTCCAGGACAACATAAAATCTGGGGCTCTGTGCTTTCTTTCGTTCTGAACAAGTGTTACTGTTTTCTGCACAAAAGCGATTCTGCGAAGCAATGTGAACACTTGTGCTTCCCAGGCACAGAGAAGGTGCTAGCAGGGAATTCTCTGCCTGCCTTTCCCCAGTGCTCTGCAAGCTCTCCAGGACAACATAAAATCTGGGGCTCTGTGCTTTCTTTCGTTCTGAACAAGTGTTACTGTTTTCTGCACAAAAGCGATTCTGCGAAGCAATGTGAACACTTCTGCTTCCCAGGCACAGAGAAGGTGCTAGCAGGGAATTCTCTGCCTGCCTTTCCCCAGTGCTCTGCAAGCTCCCCAGAACAACATAAAATCTGGGGCTCTGTGCTTTCTTTCGTTCTGAACAAGTGTTACTGTTTTCTGCACAAAAGCGATTCTGCGAAGCAATGTGAACAGGCACAGAGAAGGTGCTAGCAGGGAATTCTCTGCCTGCCTTTCCCCAGTGCTCTGCAAGCTCTCCAGGACAACATAAAATCTGGGGCTCTGTGCTTTCTTTCGTTCTGAACAAGTGTTACTGTTTTCTGCACAAAAGCGATTCTGCGAAGCAAAGTGAACACTTCTGCTTCCCAGGCACAGAGAAGGTGCTAGCAGGGAATTCTCTGCCTGCCTTTCCCCAGTGCTCTGCAAGCTCTCCAGGACAACATAAAATCTGGGGCTCTGTGCTTTCTTTCTTTCTGAACAAATGTTACTGTTTTCTGCAGAAAAGCGATTCTGCAAAGCAATGTGAACACTTCTGCTTCCCAGGCACAGAGAAGGTGCTAGCAGGGAATTCTCTGCCTGCCTTTCCCCAGTGCTCTGCAAGCTCTCCAGGACAACATAAAATCTGGGGCTCTGTGCTTTCTTTCGTTCTGAACAAGTGTTACTGTTTTCTGCACAAAAGCGATTCTGCGAAGCAATGTGAACACTTGTGCTTCCCAGGCACAGAGAAGGTGCTAGCAGGGAATTCTCTGCCTGCCTTTCCCCAGTGCTCTGCAAGCTCTCCAGGACAACATAAAATCTGGGGCTCTGTGCTTTCTTTCGTTCTGAACAAGTGTTACTGTTTTCTGCACAAAAGCGATTCTGCGAAGCAATGTGAACACTTGTGCTTCCCAGGCACAGAGAAGGTGCTAGCAGGGAATTCTCTGCCTGCCTTTCCCCAGTGCTCTGCAAGCTCTCCAGGACAACATAAAATCTGGGGCTCTGTGCTTTCTTTCGTTCTGAACAAGTGTTACTGTTTTCTGCACAAAAGCGATTCTGCGAAGCAATGTGAACACTTGTGCTTCCCAGGCACAGAGAAGGTGCTAGCAGGGAATTCTCTGCCTGCCTTTCCCCAGTGCTCTGCAAGCTCTCCAGGACAACATAAAATCTGGGGCTCTGTGCTTTCTTTCGTTCTGAACAAGTGTTACTGTTTTCTGCACAAAAGCGATTCTGCGAAGCAATGTGAACACTTGTGCTTCCCAGGCACAGAGAAGGTGCTAGCAGGGAATTCTCTGCCTGCCTTTCCCCAGTGCTCTGCAAGCTCCCCAGAACAACATAAAATCTGGGGCTCTGTGCTTTCTTTCGTTCTGAACAAGTGTTACTGTTTTCTGCACAAAAGCGATTCTGCGAAGCAATGTGAACAGGCACAGAGAAGGTGCTAGCAGGGAATTCTCTGCCTGCCTTTCCCCAGTGCTCTGCAAGCTCTCCAGGACAACATAAAATCTGGGGCTCTGTGCTTTCTTTCGTTCTGAACAAGTGTTACTGTTTTCTGCACAAAAGCGATTCTGCGAAGCAATGTGAACACTTCTGCTTCCCAGGCACAGAGAAGGTGCTAGCAGGGAATTCTCTGCCTGCCTTTCCCCAGTGCTCTGCAAGCTCTCCAGGACAACATAAAATCTGGGGCTCTGTGCTTTCTTTCGTTCTGAACAAGTGTTACTGTTTTCTGCACAAAAGCGATTCTGCGAAGCAATGTGAACACTTGTGCTTCCCAGGCACAGAGAAGGTGCTAGCAGGGAATTCTCTGCCTGCCTTTCCCCAGTGCTCTGCAAGCTCTCCAGGACAACATAAAATCTGGGGCTCTGTGCTTTCTTTCGTTCTGAACAAGTGTTACTGTTTTCTGCACAAAAGCGATTCTGCGAAGCAATGTGAACACTTGTGCTTCCCAGGCACAGAGAAGGTGCTAGCAGGGAATTCTCTGCCTGCCTTTCCCCAGTGCTCTGCAAGCTCCCCAGAACAACATAAAATCTGGGGCTCTGTGCTTTCTTTCGTTCTGAACAAGTGTTACTGTTTTCTGCACAAAAGCGATTCTGCGAAGCAATGTGAACAGGCACAGAGAAGGTGCTAGCAGGGAATTCTCTGCCTGCCTTTCCCCAGTGCTCTGCAAGCTCTCCAGGACAACATAAAATCTGGGGTTCTGTGCTTTCTTTCATTCTGAACAAGTGTTACTGTTTTCTGCACAAAAGCGATTCTGCGAAGCAATGTGAACACTTGTGCTTCCCAGGCACAGAGAAGGTGCTAGCAGGGAATTCTCTGCCTGCCTTTCCCCAGTGCTCTGCAAGCTCTCCAGGACAACAGCAAATCTGGGGCTCTGTGCTTTCTTTCGTTCTGAACAAGTGTTACTGTTTTCTGCACAAAAGCGATTCTGCGAAGCAATGTGAACACTTCTGCTTCCCAGGCACAGAGAAGGTGCTAGCAGGGAATTCTCTGCCTGCCTTTCCCCAGTGCTCTGCAAGCTCTCCAGGACAACATAAAATCTGGGGCTCTGTGCTTTCTTTCTTTCTGAACAAATGTTACTGTTTTCTGCAGAAAAGCGATTCTGCAAAGCAATGTGAACACTTCTGCTTCCCAGGCACAGAGAAGGTGCTAGCAGGGAATTCTCTGCCTGCCTTTCCCCAGTGCTCTGCAAGCTCTCCAGGACAACATAAAATCTGGGGCTCTGTGCTTTCTTTCGTTCTGAACAAGTGTTACTGTTTTCTGCACAAAAGCGATTCTGCGAAGCAATGTGAACACTTGTGCTTCCCAGGCACAGAGAAGGTGCTAGCAGGGAATTCTCTGCCTGCCTTTCCCCAGTGCTCTGCAAGCTCTCCAGGACAACATAAAATCTGGGGCTCTGTGCTTTCTTTCGTTCTGAACAAGTGTTACTGTTTTCTGCACAAAAGCGATTCTGCGAAGCAATGTGAACACTTGTGCTTCCCAGGCACAGAGAAGGTGCTAGCAGGGAATTCTCTGCCTGCCTTTCCCCAGTGCTCTGCAAGCTCTCCAGGACAACATAAAATCTGGGGCTCTGTGCTTTCTTTCGTTCTGAACAAGTGTTACTGTTTTCTGCACAAAAGCGATTCTGCGAAGCAATGTGAACACTTCTGCTTCCCAGGCACAGAGAAGGTGCTAGCAGGGAATTCTCTGCCTGCCTTTCCCCAGTGCTCTGCAAGCTCCCCAGAACAACATAAAATCTGGGGCTCTGTGCTTTCTTTCGTTCTGAACAAGTGTTACTGTTTTCTGCACAAAAGCGATTCTGCGAAGCAATGTGAACAGGCACAGAGAAGGTGCTAGCAGGGAATTCTCTGCCTGCCTTTCCCCAGTGCTCTGCAAGCTCTCCAGGACAACATAAAATCTGGGGCTCTGTGCTTTCTTTCGTTCTGAACAAGTGTTACTGTTTTCTGCACAAAAGCGATTCTGCGAAGCAAAGTGAACACTTCTGCTTCCCAGGCACAGAGAAGGTGCTAGCAGGGAATTCTCTGCCTGCCTTTCCCCAGTGCTCTGCAAGCTCTCCAGGACAACATAAAATCTGGGGCTCTGTGCTTTCTTTCTTTCTGAACAAATGTTACTGTTTTCTGCAGAAAAGCGATTCTGCAAAGCAATGTGAACACTTCTGCTTCCCAGGCACAGAGAAGGTGCTAGCAGGGAATTCTCTGCCTGCCTTTCCCCAGTGCTCTGCAAGCTCTCCAGGACAACATAAAATCTGGGGCTCTGTGCTTTCTTTCGTTCTGAACAAGTGTTACTGTTTTCTGCACAAAAGCGATTCTGCGAAGCAATGTGAACACTTGTGCTTCCCAGGCACAGAGAAGGTGCTAGCAGGGAATTCTCTGCCTGCCTTTCCCCAGTGCTCTGCAAGCTCTCCAGGACAACATAAAATCTGGGGCTCTGTGCTTTCTTTCGTTCTGAACAAGTGTTACTGTTTTCTGCACAAAAGCGATTCTGCGAAGCAATGTGAACACTTGTGCTTCCCAGGCACAGAGAAGGTGCTAGCAGGGAATTCTCTGCCTGCCTTTCCCCAGTGCTCTGCAAGCTCTCCAGGACAACATAAAATCTGGGGCTCTGTGCTTTCTTTCGTTCTGAACAAGTGTTACTGTTTTCTGCACAAAAGCGATTCTGCGAAGCAATGTGAACACTTGTGCTTCCCAGGCACAGAGAAGGTGCTAGCAGGGAATTCTCTGCCTGCCTTTCCCCAGTGCTCTGCAAGCTCTCCAGGACAACATAAAATCTGGGGCTCTGTGCTTTCTTTCGTTCTGAACAAGTGTTACTGTTTTCTGCACAAAAGCGATTCTGCGAAGCAATGTGAACACTTGTGCTTCCCAGGCACAGAGAAGGTGCTAGCAGGGAATTCTCTGCCTGCCTTTCCCCAGTGCTCTGCAAGCTCCCCAGAACAACATAAAATCTGGGGCTCTGTGCTTTCTTTCGTTCTGAACAAGTGTTACTGTTTTCTGCACAAAAGCGATTCTGCGAAGCAATGTGAACAGGCACAGAGAAGGTGCTAGCAGGGAATTCTCTGCCTGCCTTTCCCCAGTGCTCTGCAAGCTCTCCAGGACAACATAAAATCTGGGGCTCTGTGCTTTCTTTCGTTCTGAACAAGTGTTACTGTTTTCTGCACAAAAGCGATTCTGCGAAGCAAAGTGAACACTTCTGCTTCCCAGGCACAGAGAAGGTGCTAGCAGGGAATTCTCTGCCTGCCTTTCCCCAGTGCTCTGCAAGCTCTCCAGGACAACATAAAATCTGGGGCTCTGTGCTTTCTTTCTTTCTGAACAAATGTTACTGTTTTCTGCAGAAAAGCGATTCTGCAAAGCAATGTGAACACTTGTGCTTCCCAGGCACAGAGAAGGTGCTAGCAGGGAATTCTCTGCCTGCCTTTCCCCAGTGCTCTGCAAGCTCTCCAGGACAACATAAAATCTGGGGCTCTGTGCTTTCTTTCGTTCTGAACAAGTGTTACTGTTTTCTGCACAAAAGCGATTCTGCGAAGCAATGTGAACACTTGTGCTTCCCAGGCACAGAGAAGGTGCTAGCAGGGAATTCTCTGCCTGCCTTTCCCCAGTGCTCTGCAAGCTCTCCAGGACAACATAAAATCTGGGGCTCTGTGCTTTCTTTCGTTCTGAACAAGTGTTACTGTTTTCTGCACAAAAGCGATTCTGCGAAGCAATGTGAACACTTGTGCTTCCCAGGCACAGAGAAGGTGCTAGCAGGGAATTCTCTGCCTGCCTTTCCCCAGTGCTCTGCAAGCTCTCCAGGACAACATAAAATCTGGGGCTCTGTGCTTTCTTTCGTTCTGAACAAGTGTTACTGTTTTCTGCACAAAAGCGATTCTGCGAAGCAATGTGAACACTTCTGCTTCCCAGGCACAGAGAAGGTGCTAGCAGGGAATTCTCTGCCTGCCTTTCCCCAGTGCTCTGCAAGCTCCCCAGAACAACATAAAATCTGGGGCTCTGTGCTTTCTTTCGTTCTGAACAAGTGTTACTGTTTTCTGCACAAAAGCGATTCTGCGAAGCAATGTGAACAGGCACAGAGAAGGTGCTAGCAGGGAATTCTCTGCCTGCCTTTCCCCAGTGCTCTGCAAGCTCTCCAGGACAACATAAAATCTGGGGTTCTGTGCTTTCTTTCATTCTGAACAAGTGTTACTGTTTTCTGCACAAAAGCGATTCTGCGAAGCAATGTGAACACTTCTGCTTCCCAGGCACAGAGAAGGTGCTAGCAGGGAATTCTCTGCCTGCCTTTCCCCAGTGCTCTGCAAGCTCTCCAGGACAACATAAAATCTGGGGCTCTGTGCTTTCTTTCGTTCTGAACAAGTGTTACTGTTTTCTGCACAAAAGCGATTCTGCGAAGCAATGTGAACACTTGTGCTTCCCAGGCACAGAGAAGGTGCTAGCAGGGAATTCTCTGCCTGCCTTTCCCCAGTGCTCTGCAAGCTCTCCAGGACAACATAAAATCTGGGGCTCTGTGCTTTCTTTCGTTCTGAACAAGTGTTACTGTTTTCTGCACAAAAGCGATTCTGCAAAGCAATGTGAACACTTGTGCTTCCCAGGCACAGAGAAGGTGCTAGCAGGGAATTCTCTGCCTGCCTTTCCCCAGTGCTCTGCAAGCTCTCCAGGACAACATAAAATCTGGGGCTCTGTGCTTTCTTTCGTTCTGAACAAGTGTTACTGTTTTCTGCACAAAAGCGATTCTGCGAAGCAATGTGAACACTTCTGCTTCCCAGGCACAGAGAAGGTGCTAGCAGGGAATTCTCTGCCTGCCTTTCCCCAGTGCTCTGCAAGCTCTCCAGGACAACATAAAATCTGGGGCTCTGTGCTTTCTTTCGTTCTGAACAAGTGTTACTGTTTTCTGCACAAAAGCGATTCTGCGAAGCAATGTGAACACTTGTGCTTCCCAGGCACAGAGAAGGTGCTAGCAGGGAATTCTCTGCCTGCCTTTCCCCAGTGCTCTGCAAGCTCTCCAGGACAACATAAAATCTGGGGCTCTGTGCTTTCTTTCGTTCTGAACAAGTGTTACTGTTTTCTGCACAAAAGCGATTCTGCGAAGCAATGTGAACAGGCACAGAGAAGGTGCTAGCAGGGAATTCTCTGCCTGCCTTTCCCCAGTGCTCTGCAAGCTCTCCAGGACAACATAAAATCTGGGGTTCTGTGCTTTCTTTCATTCTGAACAAGTGTTACTGTTTTCTGCACAAAAGCGATTCTGCGAAGCAATGTGAACACTTGTGCTTCCCAGGCACAGAGAAGGTGCTAGCAGGGAATTCTCTGCCTGCCTTTCCCCAGTGCTCTGCAAGCTCTCCAGGACAACATAAAATCTGGGGCTCTGTGCTTTCTTTCGTTCTGAACAAGTGTTACTGTTTTCTGCACAAAAGCGATTCTGCCAAGCAATGTGAACACTTGTGCTTCCCAGGCACAGAGAAGGTGCTAGCAGGGAATTCTCTGCCTGCCTTTCCCCAGTGCTCTGCAAGCTCTCCAGGACAACATAAAATCTGGGGCTCTGTGCTTTCTTTCATTCTGAACAAGTGTTACTGTTTTCTGCACAAAAGCGATTCTGCGAAGCAATGTGAACACTTGTGCTTCCCAGGCACAGAGAAGGTGCTAGCAGGGAATTCTCTGCCTGCCTTTCCCCAGTGCTCTGCAAGCTCTCCAGGACAACATAAAATCTGGGGCTCTGTGCTTTCTTTCGTTCTGAACAAGTGTTACTGTTTTCTGCACAAAAGCGATTCTGCAAAGCAATGTGAACACTTGTGCTTCCCAGGCACAGAGAAGGTGCTAGCAGGGAATTCTCTGCCTGCCTTTCCCCAGTGCTCTGCAAGCTCTCCAGGACAACATAAAATCTGGGGCTCTGTGCTTTCTTTCGTTCTGAACAAGTGTTACTGTTTTCTGCACAAAAGCGATTCTGCGAAGCAATGTGAACACTTGTGCTTCCCAGGCACAGAGAAGGTGCTAGCAGGGAATTCTCTGCCTGCCTTTCCCCAGTGCTCTGCAAGCTCTCCAGGACAACATAAAATCTGGGGTTCTGTGCTTTCTTTCATTCTGAACAAGTGTTACTGTTTTCTGCACAAAAGCGATTCTGCGAAGCAATGTGAACACTTCTGCTTCCCAGGCACAGAGAAGGTGCTAGCAGGGAATTCTCTGCCTGCCTTTCCCCAGTGCTCTGCAAGCTCTCCAGGACAACATAAAATCTGGGGCTCTGTGCTTTCTTTCGTTCTGAACAAGTGTTACTGTTTTCTGCACAAAAGCGATTCTGCGAAGCAATATGAACACTTGTGCTTCCCAGGCACAGAGAAGGTGCTAGCAGGGAATTCTCTGCCTGCCTTTCCCCAGTGCTCTGCAAGCTCTCCAGGACAACATAAAATCTGGGGCTCTGTGCTTTCTTTCGTTCTGAACAAGTGTTACTGTTTTCTGCACAAAAGCGATTCTGCGAAGCAATGTGAACACTTGTGCTTCCCAGGCACAGAGAAGGTGCTAGCAGGGAATTCTCTGCCTGCCTTTCCCCAGTGCTCTGCAAGCTCTCCAGGACAACATAAAATCTGGGGCTCTGTGCTTTCTTTCGTTCTGAACAAGTGTTACTGTTTTCTGCACAAAAGCGATTCTGCGAAGCAATGTGAACACTTGTGCTTCCCAGGCACAGAGAAGGTGCTAGCAGGGAATTCTCTGCCTGCCTTTCCCCAGTGCTCTGCAAGCTCTCCAGGACAACATAAAATCTGGGGCTCTGTGCTTTCTTTCGTTCTGAACAAGTGTTACTGTTTTCTGCACAAAAGCGATTCTGCCAAGCAATGTGAACACTTGTGCTTCCCAGGCACAGAGAAGGTGCTAGCAGGGAATTCTCTGCCTGCCTTTCCCCAGTGCTCTGCAAACTCTCCAGGACAACATAAAATCTGGTGCTCTGTGCTTTCTTTCGTTCTGAACAACTGTTACTGTTTTCTGCACAAAAGCGATTCTGCGAAGCAATGTGAACACTTGTGCTTCCCAGGCACAGAGAAAGTGCTAGCAGGGAATTCTCTGCCTGCCTTTCCCCAGTGCTCTGCAAGCTCTCCAGGACAACATAAAATCTGGGGCTCTGTGCTTTCTTTCATTCTGAACAAGTGTTACTGTTTTCTGCACAAAAGCGATTCTGCGAAGCAATGTGAACACTTCTGCTTCCCAGGCACAGAGAAGGTGCTAGCAGGGAATTCTCTGCCTGCCTTTCCCCAGTGCTCTGCAAGCTCTCCAGGACAACATAAAATCTGGGGCTCTGTGCTTTCTTTCGTTCTGAACAAGTGTTACTGTTTTCTGCACAAAAGCGATTCTGCGAAGCAATGTGAACACTTCTGCTTCCCAGGCACAGAGAAGGTGCTAGCAGGGAATTCTCTGCCTGCCTTTCCCCAGTGCTCTGCAAGCTCTCCAGGACAACATAAAATCTGGGGCTCTGTGCTTTCTTTCGTTCTGAACAAGTGTTACTGTTTTCTGCACAAAAGCGATTCTGCGAAGTAATGTGAACACTTGTGCTTCCCAGGCACAGAGAAGGTGCTAGCAGGGAATTCTCTGCCTGCCTTTCCCCAGTGCTCTGCAAGTTCTCCAGGACAACATAAAATCTGGGGCTCTGTGCTTTCTTTCGTTCTGAACAAGTGTTACTGTTTTCTGCACAAAAGCGATTCTACGAAGAAATGTGAACAGGCACAGAGAAGGTGCTAGCAGGGAATTCTCTGCCTGCCTTCCTCAGTGCTCTGCAAGCTCTCCAGGACAACATAAAATCTGGGGTTCTGTGCTTTCTTTCGTTCTGAACAAGTGTTACTGTTTTCTGCACAAAAGCGATTCTGCGAAGCAATGTGAACACTTGTGCTTCCCAGGCACAGAGAAGGTGCTAGCAGGGAATTCTCTGCCTGCCTTTCCCCAGTGCTCTGCAAGCTCTCCAGGACAACATAAAATCTGGGGCTCTGTGCTTTCTTTCGTTCTGAACAAGTGTTACTGTTTTCTGCACAAAAGCGATTCTGCGAAGCAATGTGAACACTTGTGCTTCCCAGGCACAGAGAAGGTGCTAGCAGGGAATTCTCTGCCTGCCTTTCCCCAGTGCTCTGCAAGCTCTCCAGGACAACATAAAATCTGGGGCTCTGTGCTTTCTTTCATTCTGAACAAGTGTTACTGTTTTCTGCACAAAAGCGATTCTGCGAAGCAATGTGAACACTTCTGCTTCCCAGGCACAGAGAAGGTGCTAGCAGGGAATTCTCTGCCTGCCTTTCCCCAGTGCTCTGCAAGCTCTCCAGGACAACATAAAATCTGGGGCTCTGTGCTTTCTTTCGTTCTGAACAAGTGTTACTGTTTTCTGCACAAAAGCGATTCTGCGAAGCAATGTGAACACTTGTGCTTCCCAGGCACAGAGAAGGTGCTAGCAGGGAATTCTCTGCCTGCCTTTCCCCAGTGCTCTGCAAGCTCTCCAGGACAACATAAAATCTGGGGCTCTGTGCTTTCTTTCGTTCTGAACAACTGTTACTGTTTTCTGCACAAAAGCGATTCTGCGAAGCAATGTGAACAGGCACAGAGAAGGTGCTAGCAGGGAATTCTCTGCCTGCCTTTCCCCAGTGCTCTGCAAGCTCTCCAGGACAACATAAAATCTGGGGTTCTGTGCTTTCTTTCATTCTGAACAAGTGTTACTGTTTTCTGCACAAAAGCGATTCTGCGAAGCAATGTGAGCACTTGTGCTTCCCAGGCACAGAGAAGGTGCTAGCAGGGAATTCTCTGCCTGCCTTTCCCCAGTGCTCTGCAAGCTCTCCAGGACAACATAAAATCTGGGGCTCTGTGCTTTCTTTCGTTCTGAACAAGTGTTACTGTTTTCTGCACAAAAGCGATTCTGCGAAGCAATGTGAACACTTGTGCTTCCCAGGCACAGAGAAGGTTCTAGCAGGGAATTCTCTGCCTGCCTTTCCCCAGTGCTCTGCAAGCTCTCCAGGACAACATAAAATCTGGGGCTCTGTGCTTTCTTTCGTTCTGAACAAGTGTTACTGTTTTCTGCACAAAAGCGATTCTGCGAAGCAATGTGAACACTTGTGCTTCCCAGGCACAGAGAAGGTGCTAGCAGGGAATTCTCTGCCTGCCTTTCCCCAGTGCTCTGCAAGCTCTCCAGGACAACATAAAATCTGGGGCTCTGTGCTTTCTTTCGTTCTGAACAAGTGTTACTGTTTTCTGCACAAAAGCGATTCTGCGAAGCAATGTGAACACTTGTGCTTCCCAGGCACAGAGAAGGTGCTAGCAGGGAATTCTCTGCCTGCCTTTCCCCAGTGCTCTGCAAGCTCTCCAGGACAACATAAAATCTGGGGCTCTGTGCTTTCTTTCGTTCTGAACAAGTGTTACTGTTTTCTGCACAAAAGCGATTCTGCGAAGCAATGTGAACACTTGTGCTTCCCAGGCACAGAGAAGGTGCTAGCAGGGAATTCTCTGCCTGCCTTTCCCCAGTGCTCTGCAAGCTCTCCAGAACAACATAAAATCTGGGGCTCTGTGCTTTCTTTCGTTCTGAACAAGTGTTACTGTTTTCTGCACAAAAGCGATTCTGCGAAGCAATGTGAACAGGCACAGAGAAGGTGCTAGCAGGGAATTCTCTGCCTGCCTTTCCCCAGTGCTCTGCAAGCTCTCCAGGACAACATAAAATCTGGGGCTCTGTGCTTTCTTTCGTTCTGAACAAGTGTTACTGTTTTCTGCACAAAAGCGATTCTGCGAAGCAATGTGAACACTTGTGCTTCCCAGGCACAGAGAAGGTGCTAGCAGGGAATTCTCTGCCTGCCTTTCCCCAGTGCTCTGCAAGCTCTCCAGGACAACATAAAATCTGGGGCTCTGTGCTTTCTTTCGTTCTGAACAAGTGTTACTGTTTTCTGCACAAAAGCGATTCTGCGAAGCAATGTGAACACTTCTGCTTCCCAGGCACAGAGAAGGTGCTAGCAGGGAATTCTCTGCCTGCCTTTCCCCAGTGCTCTGCAAGCTCTCCAGGACAACATAAAATCTGGGGCTCTGTGCTTTCTTTCGTTCTGAACAAGTGTTACTGTTTTCTGCACAAAAGCGATTCTGCGAAGCAATGTGAACACTTGTGCTTCCCAGGCACAGAGAAGGTGCTAGCAGGGAATTCTCTGCCTGCCTTTCCCCAGTGCTCTGCAAGCTCTCCAGGACAACATAAAATCTGGGGCTCTGTGCTTTCTTTCGTTCTGAACAAGTGTTACTGTTTTCTGCACAAAAGCGATTCTGCGAAGCAATGTGAACACTTGTGCTTCCCAGGCACAGAGAAGGTGCTAGCAGGGAATTCTCTGCCTGCCTTTCCCCAGTGCTCTGCAAACTCTCCAGGACAACATAAAATCTGGTGCTCTGTGCTTTCTTTCGTTCTGAACAAGTGTTACTGTTTTCTGCACAAAAGCGATTCTGCGAAGCAATGTGAACAGGCACAGAGAAGGTGCTAGCAGGGAATTCTCTGCCTGCCTTTCCCCAGTGCTCTGCAAGCTCTCCAGGACAACATAAAATCTGGGGTTCTGTGCTTTCTTTCATTCTGAACAAGTGTTACTGTTTTCTGCACAAAAGCGATTCTGCGAAGCAATGTGAACACTTGTGCTTCCCAGGCACAGAGAAGGTGCTAGCAGGGAATTCTCTGCCTGCCTTTCCCCAGTGCTCTGCAAGCTCTCCAGGACAACATAAAATCTGGGGCTCTGTGCTTTCTTTCGTTCTGAACAAGTGTTACTGTTTTCTGCACAAAAGCGATTCTGCGAAGCAATGTGAACACTTGTGCTTCCCAGGCACAGAGAAGGTGCTAGCAGGGAATTCTCTGCCTGCCTTTCCCCAGTGCTCTGCAAGCTCTCCAGGACAACATAAAATCTGGGGCTCTGTGCTTTCTTTCGTTCTGAACAAGTGTTACTGTTTTCTGCACAAAAGCGATTCTGCGAAGCAATGTGAACACTTCTGCTTCCCAGGCACAGAGAAGGTGCTAGCAGGGAATTCTCTGCCTGCCTTTCCCCAGTGCTCTGCAAGCTCTCCAGGACAACATAAAATCTGGGGTTCTGTGCTTTCTTTCATTCTGAACAAGTGTTACTGTTTTCTGCACAAAAGCGATTCTGCGAAGCAATGTGAACACTTGTGCTTCCCAGGCACAGAGAAGGTGCTAGCAGGGAATTCTCTGCCTGCCTTTCCCCAGTGCTCTGCAAGCTCTCCAGGACAACATAAAATCTGGGGCTCTGTGCTTTCTTTCGTTCTGAACAAGTGTTACTGTTTTCTGCACAAAAGCGATTCTGCGAAGCAATGTGAACACTTGTGCTTCCCAGGCACAGAGAAGGTGCTAGCAGGGAATTCTCTGCCTGCCTTTCCCCAGTGCTCTGCAAGCTCTCCAGGACAACATAAAATCTGGGGCTCTGTGCTTTCTTTCGTTCTGAACAAGTGTTACTGTTTTCTGCACAAAAGCGATTCTGCGAAGCAATGTGAACACTTGTGCTTCCCAGGCACAGAGAAGGTGCTAGCAGGGAATTCTCTGCCTGCCTTTCCCCAGTGCTCTGCAAGCTCTCCAGGACAACATAAAATCTGGGGCTCTGTGCTTTCTTTCGTTCTGAACAAGTGTTACTGTTTTCTGCACAAAAGCGATTCTGCGAAGCAATGTGAACACTTGTGCTTCCCAGGCACAGAGAAGGTGCTAGCAGGGAATTCTCTGCCTGCCTTTCCCCAGTGCTCTGCAAGCTCTCCAGGACAACATAAAATCTGGGGCTCTGTGCTTTCTTTCGTTCTGAACAAGTGTTACTGTTTTCTGCACAAAAGCGATTCTGCCAAGCAATGTGAACACTTGTGCTTCCCAGGCACAGAGAAGGTGCTAGCAGGGAATTCTCTGCCTGCCTTTCCCCAGTGCTCTGCAAACTCTCCAGGACAACATAAAATCTGGTGCTCTGTGCTTTCTTTCGTTCTGAACAACTGTTACTGTTTTCTGCACAAAAGCGATTCTGCGAAGCAATGTGAACACTTGTGCTTCCCAGGCACAGAGAAAGTGCTAGCAGGGAATTCTCTGCCTGCCTTTCCCCAGTGCTCTGCAAGCTCTCCAGGACAACATAAAATCTGGGGCTCTGTGCTTTCTTTCATTCTGAACAAGTGTTACTGTTTTCTGCACAAAAGCGATTCTGCGAAGCAATGTGAACACTTCTGCTTCCCAGGCACAGAGAAGGTGCTAGCAGGGAATTCTCTGCCTGCCTTTCCCCAGTGCTCTGCAAGCTCTCCAGGACAACATAAAATCTGGGGCTCTGTGCTTTCTTTCGTTCTGAACAAGTGTTACTGTTTTCTGCACAAAAGCGATTCTGCGAAGCAATGTGAACACTTCTGCTTCCCAGGCACAGAGAAGGTGCTAGCAGGGAATTCTCTGCCTGCCTTTCCCCAGTGCTCTGCAAGCTCTCCAGGACAACATAAAATCTGGGGCTCTGTGCTTTCTTTCGTTCTGAACAAGTGTTACTGTTTTCTGCACAAAAGCGATTCTGCGAAGCAATGTGAACACTTCTGCTTCCCAGGCACAGAGAAGGTGCTAGCAGGGAATTCTCTGCCTGCCTTTCCCCAGTGCTCTGCAAGCTCTCCAGGACAACATAAAATCTGGGGCTCTGTGCTTTCTTTCGTTCTGAACAAGTGTTACTGTTTTCTGCACAAAAGCGATTCTGCGAAGTAATGTGAACACTTCTGCTTCCCAGGCACAGAGAAGGTGCTAGCAGGGAATTCTCTGCCTGCCTTTCCCCAGTGCTCTGCAAGTTCTCCAGGACAACATAAAATCTGGGGCTCTGTGCTTTCTTTCGTTCTGAACAAGTGTTACTGTTTTCTGCACAAAAGCGATTCTACGAAGAAATGTGAACAGGCACAGAGAAGGTGCTAGCAGGGAATTCTCTGCCTGCCTTCCTCAGTGCTCTGCAAGCTCTCCAGGACAACATAAAATCTGGGGTTCTGTGCTTTCTTTCGTTCTGAACAAGTGTTACTGTTTTCTGCACAAAAGCGATTCTGCGAAGCAATGTGAACACTTGTGCTTCCCAGGCACAGAGAAGGTGCTAGCAGGGAATTCTCTGCCTGCCTTTCCCCAGTGCTCTGCAAGCTCTCCAGGACAACATAAAATCTGGGGCTCTGTGCTTTCTTTCGTTCTGAACAAGTGTTACTGTTTTCTGCACAAAAGCGATTCTGCGAAGCAATGTGAACACTTCTGCTTCCCAGGCACAGAGAAGGTGCTAGCAGGGAATTCTCTGCCTGCCTTCCTCAGTGCTCTGCAAGCTCTCCAGGACAACATAAAATCTGGGGTTCTGTGCTTTCTTTCGTTCTGAACAAGTGTTACTGTTTTCTGCACAAAAGCGATTCTGCAAAGCAATGTGAACACTTGTGCTTCCCAGGCACAGAGAAGGTGCTAGCAGGGAATTCTCTGCCTGCCTTTCCCCAGTGCTCTGCAAGCTCTCCAGGACAACATAAAATCTGGGGCTCTGTGCTTTCTTTCATTCTGAACAAGTGTTACTGTTTTCTGCACAAAAGCGATTCTGCGAAGCAATGTGAACACTTCTGCTTCCCAGGCACAGAGAAGGTGCTAGCAGGGAATTCTCTGCCTGCCTTTCCCCAGTGCTCTGCAAGCTCCCCAGAACAACATAAAATCTGGGGCTCTGTGCTTTCTTTCGTTCTGAACAAGTGTTACTGTTTTCTGCACAAAAGCGATTCTGCGAAGCAATGTGAACCGGCACAGAGAAGGTGCTAGCAGGGAATTCTCTGCCTGCCTTTCCCCAGTGCTCTGCAAGTTCTCCAGGACAACATAAAATCTGGGGCTCTGTGCTTTCTTTCGTTCTGAACAAGTGTTACTGTTTTCTGCACAAAAGCGATTCTACGAAGAAATGTGAACAGGCACAGAGAAGGTGCTAGCAGGGAATTCTCTGCCTGCCTTCCTCAGTGCTCTGCAAGCTCTCCAGGACAACATAAAATCTGGGGTTCTGTGCTTTCTTTCGTTCTGAACAAGTGTTACTGTTTTCTGCACAAAAGCGATTCTGCGAAGCAATGTGAACACTTGTGCTTCCCAGGCACAGAGAAGGTGCTAGCAGGGAATTCTCTGCCTGCCTTTCCCCAGTGCTCTGCAAGCTCTCCAGGACAACATAAAATCTGGGGCTCTGTGCTTTCTTTCATTCTGAACAAGTGTTACTGTTTTCTGCACAAAAGCGATTCTGCGAAGCAATGTGAACACTTCTGCTTCCCAGGCACAGAGAAGGTGCTAGCAGGGAATTCTCTGCCTGCCTTTCCCCAGTGCTCTGCAAGCTCTCCAGGACAACATAAAATCTGGGGCTCTGTGCTTTCTTTCGTTCTGAACAAGTGTTACTGTTTTCTGCACAAAAGCGATTCTGCGAAGCAATGTGAACACTTCTGCTTCCCAGGCACAGAGAAGGTGCTAGCAGGGAATTCTCTGCCTGCCTTTCCCCAGTGCTCTGCAAGCTCTCCAGGACAACATAAAATCTGGGGCTCTGTGCTTTCTTTCGTTCTGAACAAGTGTTACTGTTTTCTGCACAAAAGCGATTCTGCGAAGCAATGTGAACACTTCTGCTTCCCAGGCACAGAGAAGGTGCTAGCAGGGAATTCTCTGCCTGCCTTTCCCCAGTGCTCTGCAAGCTCCCCAGAACAACATAAAATCTGGGGCTCTGTGCTTTCTTTCATTCTGAACAAGTGTTACTGTTTTCTGCACAAAAGCGATTCTGCGAAGCAATGTGAACCGGCACAGAGAAGGTGCTAGCAGGGAATTCTCTGCCTGCCTTTCCCCAGTGCTCTGCAAGCTCTCCAGGACAACATAAAATCTGGGGCTCTGTGCTTTCTTTCGTTCTGAACAAGTGTTACTGTTTTCTGCACAAAAGCGATTCTGCGAAGCAATGTGAACACTTGTGCTTCCCAGGCACAGAGAAGGTGCTAGCAGGGAATTCTCTGCCTGCCTTTCCCCAGTGCTCTGCAAGCTCTCCAGGACAACAGCAAATCTGGGGCTCTGTGCTTTCTTTCGTTCTGAACAAGTGTTACTGTTTTCTGCACAAAAGCGATTCTGCGAAGCAATGTGAACACTTCTGCTTCCCAGGCACAGAGAAGGTGCTAGCAGGGAATTCTCTGCCTGCCTTTCCCCAGTGCTCTGCAAGCTCTCCAGGACAACATAAAATCTGGGGCTCTGTGCTTTCTTTCGTTCTGAACAAATGTTACTGTTTTCTGCACAAAAGCGATTCTGCAAAGCAATGTGAACACTTCTGCTTCCCAGGCACAGAGAAGGTGCTAGCAGGGAATTCTCTGCCTGCCTTTCCCCAGTGCTCTGCAAGCTCTCCAGGACAACATAAAATCTGGGGCTCTGTGCTTTCTTTCGTTCTGAACAAGTGTTACTGTTTTCTGCACAAAAGCGATTCTGCGAAGCAATGTGAACACTTGTGCTTCCCAGGCACAGAGAAGGTGCTAGCAGGGAATTCTCTGCCTGCCTTTCCCCAGTGCTCTGCAAGCTCTCCAGGACAACATAAAATCTGGGGCTCTGTGCTTTCTTTCGTTCTGAACAAGTGTTACTGTTTTCTGCACAAAAGCGATTCTGCCAAGCAATGTGAACACTTGTGCTTCCCAGGCACAGAGAAGGTGCTAGCAGGGAATTCTCTGCCTGCCTTTCCCCAGTGCTCTGCAAACTCTCCAGGACAACATAAAATCTGGTGCTCTGTGCTTTCTTTCGTTCTGAACAACTGTTACTGTTTTCTGCACAAAAGCGATTCTGCGAAGCAATGTGAACACTTGTGCTTCCCAGGCACAGAGAAAGTGCTAGCAGGGAATTCTCTGCCTGCCTTTCCCCAGTGCTCTGCAAGCTCTCCAGGACAACATAAAATCTGGGGCTCTGTGCTTTCTTTCATTCTGAACAAGTGTTACTGTTTTCTGCACAAAAGCGATTCTGCGAAGCAATGTGAACACTTCTGCTTCCCAGGCACAGAGAAGGTGCTAGCAGGGAATTCTCTGCCTGCCTTTCCCCAGTGCTCTGCAAGCTCTCCAGGACAACATAAAATCTGGGGCTCTGTGCTTTCTTTCGTTCTGAACAAGTGTTACTGTTTTCTGCACAAAAGCGATTCTGCGAAGCAATGTGAACACTTCTGCTTCCCAGGCACAGAGAAGGTGCTAGCAGGGAATTCTCTGCCTGCCTTTCCCCAGTGCTCTGCAAGCTCTCCAGGACAACATAAAATCTGGGGCTCTGTGCTTTCTTTCGTTCTGAACAAGTGTTACTGTTTTCTGCACAAAAGCGATTCTGCGAAGCAATGTGAACACTTCTGCTTCCCAGGCACAGAGAAGGTGCTAGCAGGGAATTCTCTGCCTGCCTTTCCCCAGTGCTCTGCAAGCTCTCCAGGACAACATAAAATCTGGGGCTCTGTGCTTTCTTTCGTTCTGAACAAGTGTTACTGTTTTCTGCACAAAAGCGATTCTGCGAAGTAATGTGAACACTTCTGCTTCCCAGGCACAGAGAAGGTGCTAGCAGGGAATTCTCTGCCTGCCTTTCCCCAGTGCTCTGCAAGTTCTCCAGGACAACATAAAATCTGGGGCTCTGTGCTTTCTTTCGTTCTGAACAAGTGTTACTGTTTTCTGCACAAAAGCGATTCTACGAAGAAATGTGAACAGGCACAGAGAAGGTGCTAGCAGGGAATTCTCTGCCTGCCTTCCTCAGTGCTCTGCAAGCTCTCCAGGACAACATAAAATCTGGGGTTCTGTGCTTTCTTTCGTTCTGAACAAGTGTTACTGTTTTCTGCACAAAAGCGATTCTGCGAAGCAATGTGAACACTTGTGCTTCCCAGGCACAGAGAAGGTGCTAGCAGGGAATTCTCTGCCTGCCTTTCCCCAGTGCTCTGCAAGCTCTCCAGGACAACATAAAATCTGGGGCTCTGTGCTTTCTTTCATTCTGAACAAGTGTTACTGTTTTCTGCACAAAAGCGATTCTGCGAAGCAATGTGAACACTTCTGCTTCCCAGGCACAGAGAAGGTGCTAGCAGGGAATTCTCTGCCTGCCTTTCCCCAGTGCTCTGCAAGCTCTCCAGGACAACATAAAATCTGGGGCTCTGTGCTTTCTTTCGTTCTGAACAAGTGTTACTGTTTTCTGCACAAAAGCGATTCTGCGAAGCAATGTGAACACTTCTGCTTCCCAGGCACAGAGAAGGTGCTAGCAGGGAATTCTCTGCCTGCCTTTCCCCAGTGCTCTGCAAGCTCTCCAGGACAACATAAAATCTGGGGCTCTGTGCTTTCTTTCGTTCTGAACAAGTGTTACTGTTTTCTGCACAAAAGCGATTCTGCGAAGCAATGTGAACACTTCTGCTTCCCAGGCACAGAGAAGGTGCTAGCAGGGAATTCTCTGCCTGCCTTTCCCCAGTGCTCTGCAAGCTCCCCAGAACAACATAAAATCTGGGGCTCTGTGCTTTCTTTCGTTCTGAACAAGTGTTACTGTTTTCTGCACAAAAGCGATTCTGCGAAGCAATGTGAACCGGCACAGAGAAGGTGCTAGCAGGGAATTCTCTGCCTGCCTTTCCCCAGTGCTCTGCAAGCTCTCCAGGACAACATAAAATCTGGGGCTCTGTGCTTTCTTTCGTTCTGAACAAGTGTTACTGTTTTCTGCACAAAAGCGATTCTGCGAAGCAATGTGAACACTTCTGCTTCCCAGGCACAGAGAAGGTGCTAGCAGGGAATTCTCTGCCTGCCTTTCCCCAGTGCTCTGCAAGCTCTCCAGGACAACATAAAATCTGGGGCTCTGTGCTTTCTTTCGTTCTGAACAAGTGTTACTGTTTTCTGCACAAAAGCGATTCTGCCAAGCAATGTGAACACTTGTGCTTCCCAGGCACAGAGAAGGTGCTAGCAGGGAATTCTCTGCCTGCCTTTCCCCAGTGCTCTGCAAACTCTCCAGGACAACATAAAATCTGGTGCTCTGTGCTTTCTTTCGTTCTGAACAACTGTTACTGTTTTCTGCACAAAAGCGATTCTGCGAAGCAATGTGAACACTTGTGCTTCCCAGGCACAGAGAAAGTGCTAGCAGGGAATTCTCTGCCTGCCTTTCCCCAGTGCTCTGCAAGCTCTCCAGGACAACATAAAATCTGGGGCTCTGTGCTTTCTTTCATTCTGAACAAGTGTTACTGTTTTCTGCACAAAAGCGATTCTGCGAAGCAATGTGAACACTTCTGCTTCCCAGGCACAGAGAAGGTGCTAGCAGGGAATTCTCTGCCTGCCTTTCCCCAGTGCTCTGCAAGCTCTCCAGGACAACATAAAATCTGGGGCTCTGTGCTTTCTTTCGTTCTGAACAAGTGTTACTGTTTTCTGCACAAAAGCGATTCTGCGAAGCAATGTGAACACTTCTGCTTCCCAGGCACAGAGAAGGTGCTAGCAGGGAATTCTCTGCCTGCCTTTCCCCAGTGCTCTGCAAGCTCTCCAGGACAACATAAAATCTGGGGCTCTGTGCTTTCTTTCGTTCTGAACAAGTGTTACTGTTTTCTGCACAAAAGCGATTCTGCGAAGCAATGTGAACACTTCTGCTTCCCAGGCACAGAGAAGGTGCTAGCAGGGAATTCTCTGCCTGCCTTTCCCCAGTGCTCTGCAAGCTCTCCAGGACAACATAAAATCTGGGGCTCTGTGCTTTCTTTCGTTCTGAACAAGTGTTACTGTTTTCTGCACAAAAGCGATTCTGCGAAGTAATGTGAACACTTCTGCTTCCCAGGCACAGAGAAGGTGCTAGCAGGGAATTCTCTGCCTGCCTTTCCCCAGTGCTCTGCAAGTTCTCCAGGACAACATAAAATCTGGGGCTCTGTGCTTTCTTTCGTTCTGAACAAGTGTTACTGTTTTCTGCACAAAAGCGATTCTACGAAGAAATGTGAACAGGCACAGAGAAGGTGCTAGCAGGGAATTCTCTGCCTGCCTTCCTCAGTGCTCTGCAAGCTCTCCAGGACAACATAAAATCTGGGGTTCTGTGCTTTCTTTCGTTCTGAACAAGTGTTACTGTTTTCTGCACAAAAGCGATTCTGCGAAGCAATGTGAACACTTGTGCTTCCCAGGCACAGAGAAGGTGCTAGCAGGGAATTCTCTGCCTGCCTTTCCCCAGTGCTCTGCAAGCTCTCCAGGACAACATAAAATCTGGGGCTCTGTGCTTTCTTTCATTCTGAACAAGTGTTACTGTTTTCTGCACAAAAGCGATTCTGCGAAGCAATGTGAACACTTCTGCTTCCCAGGCACAGAGAAGGTGCTAGCAGGGAATTCTCTGCCTGCCTTTCCCCAGTGCTCTGCAAGCTCTCCAGGACAACATAAAATCTGGGGCTCTGTGCTTTCTTTCGTTCTGAACAAGTGTTACTGTTTTCTGCACAAAAGCGATTCTGCGAAGCAATGTGAACACTTCTGCTTCCCAGGCACAGAGAAGGTGCTAGCAGGGAATTCTCTGCCTGCCTTTCCCCAGTGCTCTGCAAGCTCTCCAGGACAACATAAAATCTGGGGCTCTGTGCTTTCTTTCGTTCTGAACAAGTGTTACTGTTTTCTGCACAAAAGCGATTCTGCGAAGCAATGTGAACACTTCTGCTTCCCAGGCACAGAGAAGGTGCTAGCAGGGAATTCTCTGCCTGCCTTTCCCCAGTGCTCTGCAAGCTCCCCAGAACAACATAAAATCTGGGGCTCTGTGCTTTCTTTCGTTCTGAACAAGTGTTACTGTTTTCTGCACAAAAGCGATTCTGCGAAGCAATGTGAACCGGCACAGAGAAGGTGCTAGCAGGGAATTCTCTGCCTGCCTTTCCCCAGTGCTCTGCAAGCTCTCCAGGACAACATAAAATCTGGGGCTCTGTGCTTTCTTTCGTTCTGAACAAGTGTTACTGTTTTCTGCACAAAAGCGATTCTGCGAAGCAATGTGAACACTTGTGCTTCCCAGGCACAGAGAAGGTGCTAGCAGGGAATTCTCTGCCTGCCTTTCCCCAGTGCTCTGCAAGCTCTCCAGGACAACAGCAAATCTGGGGCTCTGTGCTTTCTTTCGTTCTGAACAAGTGTTACTGTTTTCTGCACAAAAGCGATTCTGCGAAGCAATGTGAACACTTCTGCTTCCCAGGCACAGAGAAGGTGCTAGCAGGGAATTCTCTGCCTGCCTTTCCCCAGTGCTCTGCAAGCTCTCCAGGACAACATAAAATCTGGGGCTCTGTGCTTTCTTTCGTTCTGAACAAGTGTTACTGTTTTCTGCACAAAAGCGATTCTGCGAAGCAATGTGAACACTTGTGCTTCCCAGGCACAGAGAAGGTGCTAGCAGGGAATTCTCTGCCTGCCTTTCCCCAGTGCTCTGCAAGCTCTCCAGGACAACATAAAATCTGGGGCTCTGTGCTTTCTTTCGTTCTGAACAAGTGTTACTGTTTTCTGCACAAAAGCGATTCTGCGAAGCAATGTGAACAGGCACAGAGAAGGTGCTAGCAGGGAATTCTCTGCCTGCCTTTCCCCAGTGCTCTGCAAGCTCTCCAGGACAACATAAAATCTGGGGCTCTGTGCTTTCTTTCATTCTGAACAAGTGTTACTGTTTTCTGCACAAAAGCGATTCTGCGAAGCAATGTGAACACTTGTGCTTCCCAGGCACAGAGAAGGTGCTAGCAGGGAATTCTCTGCCTGCCTTTCCCCAGTGCTCTGCAAGCTCTCCAGGACAACATAAAATCTGGGGCTCTGTGCTTTCTTTCGTTCTGAACAAGTGTTACTGTTTTCTGCACAAAAGCGATTCTGCGAAGCAATGTGAACACTTGTGCTTCCCAGGCACAGAGAAGGTGCTAGCAGGGAATTCTCTGCCTGCCTTTCCCCAGTGCTCTGCAAGCTCTCCAGGACAACATAAAATCTGGGGCTCTGTGCTTTCTTTCGTTCTGAACAAGTGTTACTGTTTTCTGCACAAAAGCGATTCTGCGAAGCAATGTGAACACTTGTGCTTCCCAGGCACAGAGAAGGTGCTAGCAGGGAATTCTCTGCCTGCCTTTCCCCAGTGCTCTGCAAGCTCTCCAGGACAACATAAAATCTGGGGCTCTGTGCTTTCTTTCGTTCTGAACAAGTGTTACTGTTTTCTGCACAAAAGCGATTCTACGAAGAAATGTGAACAGGCACAGAGAAGGTGCTAGCAGGGAATTCTCTGCCTGCCTTCCTCAGTGCTCTGCAAGCTCTCCAGGACAACATAAAATCTGGGGTTCTGTGCTTTCTTTCGTTCTGAACAAGTGTTACTGTTTTCTGCACAAAAGCGATTCTGCGAAGCAATGTGAACACTTGTGCTTCCCAGGCACAGAGAAGGTGCTAGCAGGGAATTCTCTGCCTGCCTTTCCCCAGTGCTCTGCAAGCTCTCCAGGACAACATAAAATCTGGGGCTCTGTGCTTTCTTTCATTCTGAACAAGTGTTACTGTTTTCTGCACAAAAGCGATTCTGCGAAGCAATGTGAACACTTCTGCTTCCCAGGCACAGAGAAGGTGCTAGCAGGGAATTCTCTGCCTGCCTTTCCCCAGTGCTCTGCAAGCTCTCCAGGACAACATAAAATCTGGGGCTCTGTGCTTTCTTTCGTTCTGAACAAGTGTTACTGTTTTCTGCACAAAAGCGATTCTGCGAAGCAATGTGAACACTTCTGCTTCCCAGGCACAGAGAAGGTGCTAGCAGGGAATTCTCTGCCTGCCTTTCCCCAGTGCTCTGCAAGCTCTCCAGGACAACATAAAATCTGGGGCTCTGTGCTTTCTTTCGTTCTGAACAAGTGTTACTGTTTTCTGCACAAAAGCGATTCTGCGAAGCAATGTGAACACTTCTGCTTCCCAGGCACAGAGAAGGTGCTAGCAGGGAATTCTCTGCCTGCCTTTCCCCAGTGCTCTGCAAGCTCCCCAGAACAACATAAAATCTGGGGCTCTGTGCTTTCTTTCGTTCTGAACAAGTGTTACTGTTTTCTGCACAAAAGCGATTCTGCGAAGCAATGTGAACCGGCACAGAGAAGGTGCTAGCAGGGAATTCTCTGCCTGCCTTTCCCCAGTGCTCTGCAAGCTCTCCAGGACAACATAAAATCTGGGGCTCTGTGCTTTCTTTCGTTCTGAACAAGTGTTACTGTTTTCTGCACAAAAGCGATTCTGCGAAGCAATGTGAACACTTCTGCTTCCCAGGCACAGAGAAGGTGCTAGCAGGGAATTCTCTGCCTGCCTTTCCCCAGTGCTCTGCAAGCTCTCCAGGACAACAGCAAATCTGGGGCTCTGTGCTTTCTTTCGTTCTGAACAAGTGTTACTGTTTTCTGCACAAAAGCGATTCTGCGAAGCAATGTGAACACTTGTGCTTCCCAGGCACAGAGAAGGTGCTAGCAGGGAATTCTCTGCCTGCCTTTCCCCAGTGCTCTGCAAGCTCTCCAGGACAACATAAAATCTGGGGCTCTGTGCTTTCTTTCGTTCTGAACAAGTGTTACTGTTTTCTGCACAAAAGCGATTCTGCGAAGCAATGTGAACACTTGTGCTTCCCAGGCACAGAGAAGGTGCTAGCAGGGAATTCTCTGCCTGCCTTTCCCCAGTGCTCTGCAAGCTCTCCAGGACAACATAAAATCTGGGGCTCTGTGCTTTCTTTCGTTCTGAACAAGTGTTACTGTTTTCTGCACAAAAGCGATTCTACGAAGAAATGTGAACAGGCACAGAGAAGGTGCTAGCAGGGAATTCTCTGCCTGCCTTCCTCAGTGCTCTGCAAGCTCTCCAGGACAACATAAAATCTGGGGTTCTGTGCTTTCTTTCGTTCTGAACAAGTGTTACTGTTTTCTGCACAAAAGCGATTCTGCGAAGCAATGTGAACACTTGTGCTTCCCAGGCACAGAGAAGGTGCTAGCAGGGAATTCTCTGCCTGCCTTTCCCCAGTGCTCTGCAAGCTCTCCAGGACAACATAAAATCTGGGGCTCTGTGCTTTCTTTCATTCTGAACAAGTGTTACTGTTTTCTGCACAAAAGCGATTCTGCGAAGCAATGTGAACACTTGTGCTTCCCAGGCACAGAGAAGGTGCTAGCAGGGAATTCTCTGCCTGCCTTTCCCCAGTGCTCTGCAAGCTCTCCAGGACAACATAAAATCTGGGGCTCTGTGCTTTCTTTCGTTCTGAACAAGTGTTACTGTTTTCTGCACAAAAGCGATTCTGCGAAGCAATGTGAACACTTGTGCTTCCCAGGCACAGAGAAGGTGCTAGCAGGGAATTCTCTGCCTGCCTTTCCCCAGTGCTCTGCAAGCTCTCCAGGACAACATAAAATCTGGGGCTCTGTGCTTTCTTTCGTTCTGAACAAGTGTTACTGTTTTCTGCACAAAAGCGATTCTGCGAAGCAATGTGAACACTTGTGCTTCCCAGGCACAGAGAAGGTGCTAGCAGGGAATTCTCTGCCTGCCTTTCCCCAGTGCTCTGCAAGCTCTCCAGGACAACATAAAATCTGTGGCTCTGTGCTTTCTTTCGTTCTGAACAAGTGTTACTGTTTTCTGCACAAAAGCGATTCTGCGAAGCAATGTGAACACTTGTGCTTCCCAGGCACAGAGAAGGTGCTAGCAGGGAATTCTCTGCCTGCCTTTCCCCAGTGCTCTGCAAGCTCTCCAGGACAACATAAAATCTGGGGCTCTGTGCTTTCTTTCGTTCTGAACAAGTGTTACTGTTTTCTGCACAAAAGCGATTCTGCGAAGCAATGTGAACAGGCACAGAGAAGGTGCTAGCAGGGAATTCTCTGCCTGCCTTCCTCAGTGCTCTGCAAGCTCTCCAGGACAACATAAAATCTGGGGTTCTGTGCTTTCTTTCGTTCTGAACAAGTGTTACTGTTTTCTGCACAAAAGCGATTCTGCGAAGCAATGTGAACACTTGTGCTTCCCAGGCACAGAGAAGGTGCTAGCAGGGAATTCTCTGCCTGCCTTTCCCCAGTGCTCTGCAAGCTCTCCAGGACAACATAAAATCTGGGGCTCTGTGCTTTCTTTCGTTCTGAACAACTGTTACTGTTTTCTGCACAAAAGCGATTCTGCGAAGCAATGTGAACAGGCACAGAGAAGGTGCTAGCAGGGAATTCTCTGCCTGCCTTTCCCCAGTGCTCTGCAAGCTCTCCAGGACAACATAAAATCTGGGGTTCTGTGCTTTCTTTCATTCTGAACAAGTGTTACTGTTTTCTGCACAAAAGCGATTCTGCGAAGCAATGTGAACACTTCTGCTTCCCAGGCACAGAGAAGGTGCTAGCAGGGAATTCTCTGCCTGCCTTTCCCCAGTGCTCTGCAAGCTCTCCAGGACAACATAAAATCTGGGGCTCTGTGCTTTCTTTTGTTCTGAACAAGTGTTACTGTTTTCTGCACAAAAGCGATTCTGCAAAGCAATGTGAACACTTCTGCTTCCCAGGCACAGAGAAGGTGCTAGCAGGGAATTCTCTGCCTGCCTTTCCCCAGTGCTCTGCAAGCTCTCCAGGACAACATAAAATCTGGGGCTCTGTGCTTTCTTTCGTTCTGAACAAGTGTTACTGTTTTCTGCACAAAAGCGATTCTGCGAAGCAATGTGAACACTTCTGCTTCCCAGGCACAGAGAAGGTGCTAGCAGGGAATTCTCTGCCTGCCTTTCCCCAGTGCTCTGCAAGCTCCCCAGAACAACATAAAATCTGGGGCTCTGTGCTTTCTTTCGTTCTGAACAAGTGTTACTGTTTTCTGCACAAAAGCGATTCTGCGAAGCAATGTGAACCGGCACAGAGAAGGTGCTAGCAGGGAATTCTCTGCCTGCCTTTCCCCAGTGCTCTGCAAGCTCTCCAGGACAACATAAAATCTGGGGCTCTGTGCTTTCTTTCGTTCTGAACAAGTGTTACTGTTTTCTGCACAAAAGCGATTCTGCGAAGCAATGTGAACACTTGTGCTTCCCAGGCACAGAGAAGGTGCTAGCAGGGAATTCTCTGCCTGCCTTTCCCCAGTGCTCTGCAAGCTCTCCAGGACAACAGCAAATCTGGGGCTCTGTGCTTTCTTTCGTTCTGAACAAGTGTTACTGTTTTCTGCACAAAAGCGATTCTGCGAAGCAATGTGAACACTTCTGCTTCCCAGGCACAGAGAAGGTGCTAGCAGGGAATTCTCTGCCTGCCTTTCCCCAGTGCTCTGCAAGCTCTCCAGGACAACATAAAATCTGGGGCTCTGTGCTTTCTTTCGTTCTGAACAAATGTTACTGTTTTCTGCACAAAAGCGATTCTGCAAAGCAATGTGAACACTTCTGCTTCCCAGGCACAGAGAAGGTGCTAGCAGGGAATTCTCTGCCTGCCTTTCCCCAGTGCTCTGCAAGCTCTCCAGGACAACATAAAATCTGGGGCTCTGTGCTTTCTTTCGTTCTGAACAAGTGTTACTGTTTTCTGCACAAAAGCGATTCTGCCAAGCAATGTGAACACTTGTGCTTCCCAGGCACAGAGAAGGTGCTAGCAGGGAATTCTCTGCCTGCCTTTCCCCAGTGCTCTGCAAGCTCTCCAGGACAACATAAAATCTGGGGCTCTGTGCTTTCTTTCGTTCTGAACAAGTGTTACTGTTTTCTGCACAAAAGCGATTCTGCGAAGCAATGTGAACACTTGTGCTTCCCAGGCACAGAGAAGGTGCTAGCAGGGAATTCTCTGCCTGCCTTTCCCCAGTGCTCTGCAAGCTCTCCAGGACAACATAAAATCTGGGGCTCTGTGCTTTCTTTCGTTCTGAACAAGTGTTACTGTTTTATGCACAAAAGCGATTCTGCGAAGCAATGTGAACAGGCACAGAGAAGGTGCTAGCAGGGAATTCTCTGCCTGCCTTTCCCCAGTGCTCTGCAAGCTCTCCAGGACAACATAAAATCTGGGGCTCTGTGCTTTCTTTCATTCTGAACAAGTGTTACTGTTTTCTGCACAAAAGCGATTCTGCGAAGCAATGTGAACACTTGTGCTTCCCAGGCACAGAGAAGGTGCTAGCAGGGAATTCTCTGCCTGCCTTTCCCCAGTGCTCTGCAAGCTCTCCAGGACAACATAAAATCTGGGGCTCTGTGCTTTCTTTCGTTCTGAACAAGTGTTACTGTTTTCTGCACAAAAGCGATTCTGCGAAGCAATGTGAACACTTGTGCTTCCCAGGCACAGAGAAGGTGCTAGCAGGGAATTCTCTGCCTGCCTTTCCCCAGTGCTCTGCAAGCTCTCCAGGACAACATAAAATCTGGGGCTCTGTGCTTTCTTTCGTTCTGAACAAGTGTTACTGTTTTCTGCACAAAAGCGATTCTGCGAAGCAATGTGAACACTTGTGCTTCCCAGGCACAGAGAAGGTGCTAGCAGGGAATTCTCTGCCTGCCTTTCCCCAGTGCTCTGCAAGCTCTCCAGGACAACATAAAATCTGGGGCTCTGTGCTTTCTTTCGTTCTGAACAAGTGTTACTGTTTTCTGCACAAAAGCGATTCTGCGAAGCAATGTGAACAGGCACAGAGAAGGTGCTAGCAGGGAATTCTCTGCCTGCCTTCCTCAGTGCTCTGCAAGCTCTCCAGGACAACATAAAATCTGGGGTTCTGTGCTTTCTTTCGTTCTGAACAAGTGTTACTGTTTTCTGCACAAAAGCGATTCTGCGAAGCAATGTGAACACTTGTGCTTCCCAGGCACAGAGAAGGTGCTAGCAGGGAATTCTCTGCCTGCCTTTCCCCAGTGCTCTGCAAGCTCTCCAGGACAACATAAAATCTGGGGCTCTGTGCTTTCTTTCGTTCTGAACAACTGTTACTGTTTTCTGCACAAAAGCGATTCTGCGAAGCAATGTGAACAGGCACAGAGAAGGTGCTAGCAGGGAATTCTCTGCCTGCCTTTCCCCAGTGCTCTGCAAGCTCTCCAGGACAACATAAAATCTGGGGTTCTGTGCTTTCTTTCATTCTGAACAAGTGTTACTGTTTTCTGCACAAAAGCGATTCTGCGAAGCAATGTGAGCACTTGTGCTTCCCAGGCACAGAGAAGGTGCTAGCAGGGAATTCTCTGCCTGCCTTTCCCCAGTGCTCTGCAAGCTCTCCAGGACAACATAAAATCTGGGGCTCTGTGCTTTCTTTCGTTCTGAACAAGTGTTACTGTTTTCTGCACAAAAGCGATTCTGCGAAGCAATGTGAACACTTGTGCTTCCCAGGCACAGAGAAGGTTCTAGCAGGGAATTCTCTGCCTGCCTTTCCCCAGTGCTCTGCAAGCTCTCCAGGACAACATAAAATCTGGGGCTCTGTGCTTTCTTTCGTTCTGAACAAGTGTTACTGTTTTCTGCACAAAAGCGATTCTGCCAAGCAATGTGAACACTTGTGCTTCCCAGGCACAGAGAAGGTGCTAGCAGGGAATTCTCTGCCTGCCTTTCCCCAGTGCTCTGCAAGCTCTCCAGGACAACATAAAATCTGGGGCTCTGTGCTTTCTTTCGTTCTGAACAAGTGTTACTGTTTTCTGCACAAAAGCGATTCTGCGAAGCAATGTGAACACTTGTGCTTCCCAGGCACAGAGAAGGTGCTAGCAGGGAATTCTCTGCCTGCCTTTCCCCAGTGCTCTGCAAGCTCTCCAGGACAACATAAAATCTGGGGCTCTGTGCTTTCTTTCGTTCTGAACAAGTGTTACTGTTTTCTGCACAAAAGCGATTCTGCGAAGCAATGTGAACACTTCTGCTTCCCAGGCACAGAGAAGGTGCTAGCAGGGAATTCTCTGCCTGCCTTTCCCCAGTGCTCTGCAAGCTCTCCAGAACAACATAAAATCTGGGGCTCTGTGCTTTCTTTCGTTCTGAACAAGTGTTACTGTTTTCTGCACAAAAGCGATTCTGCGAAGCAATGTGAACAGGCACAGAGAAGGTGCTAGCAGGGAATTCTCTGCCTGCCTTTCCCCAGTGCTCTGCAAGCTCTCCAGGACAACATAAAATCTGGGGCTCTGTGCTTTCTTTCGTTCTGAACAAGTGTTACTGTTTTCTGCACAAAAGCGATTCTGCGAAGCAATGTGAACACTTGTGCTTCCCAGGCACAGAGAAGGTGCTAGCAGGGAATTCTCTGCCTGCCTTTCCCCAGTGCTCTGCAAGCTCTCCAGGACAACATAAAATCTGGGGCTCTGTGCTTTCTTTCGTTCTGAACAAGTGTTACTGTTTTCTGCACAAAAGCGATTCTGCGAAGCAATGTGAACACTTGTGCTTCCCAGGCACAGAGAAGGTGCTAGCAGGGAATTCTCTGCCTGCCTTTCCCCAGTGCTCTGCAAGCTCTCCAGGACAACATAAAATCTGGGGCTCTGTGCTTTCTTTCGTTCTGAACAAGTGTTACTGTTTTCTGCACAAAAGCGATTCTGCGAAGCAATGTGAACACTTCTGCTTCCCAGGAACAGAGAAGGTGCTAGCAGGGAATTCTCTGCCTGCCTTTCCCCAGTGCTCTGCAAGCTCTCCAGGACAACATAAAATCTGGGGCTCTGTGCTTTCTTTCGTTCTGAACAAGTGTTACTGTTTTCTGCACAAAAGCGATTCTGCGAAGCAATGTGAACAGGCACAGAGAAGGTGCTAGCAGGGAATTCTCTGCCTGCCTTCCTCAGTGCTCTGCAAGCTCTCCAGGACAACATAAAATCTGGGGTTCTGTGCTTTCTTTCGTTCTGAACAAGTGTTACTGTTTTCTGCACAAAAGCGATTCTGCGAAGCAATGTGAACACTTGTGCTTCCCAGGCACAGAGAAGGTGCTAGCAGGGAATTCTCTGCCTGCCTTTCCCCAGTGCTCTGCAAGCTCTCCAGGACAACATAAAATCTGGGGCTCTGTGCTTTCTTTCGTTCTGAACAAGTGTTACTGTTTTCTGCACAAAAGCGATTCTGCGAAGCAATGTGAACACTTCTGCTTCCCAGGCACAGAGAAGGTGCTAGCAGGGAATTCTCTGCCTGCCTTTCCCCAGTGCTCTGCAAGCTCTCCAGGACAACATAAAATCTGGGGCTCTGTGCTTTCTTTCGTTCTGAACAAGTGTTACTGTTTTCTGCACAAAAGCGATTCTGCGAAGCAATGTGAACACTTCTGCTTCCCAGGCACAGAGAAGGTGCTAGCAGGGAATTCTCTGCCTGCCTTTCCCCAGTGCTCTGCAAGCTCTCCAGGACAACATAAAATCTGGGGCTCTGTGCTTTCTTTCGTTCTGAACAAGTGTTACTGTTTTCTGCACAAAAGCGATTCTGCGAAGCAATGTGAACACTTGTGCTTCCCAGGCACAGAGAAGGTGCTAGCAGGGAATTCTCTGCCTGCCTTTCCCCAGTGCTCTGCAAGCTCCCTAGAACAACATAAAATCTGGGGCTCTGTGCTTTCTTTCGTTCTGAACAAGTGTTACTGTTTTCTGCACAAAAGCGATTCTGCGAAGCAATGTGAACAGGCACAGAGAAGGTGCTAGCAGGGAATTCTCTGCCTGCCTTTCCCCAGTGCTCTGCAAGCTCTCCAGGACAACATAAAATCTGGGGTTCTGTGCTTTCTTTCATTCTGAACAAGTGTTACTGTTTTCTGCACAAAAGCGATTCTGCGAAGCAATGTGAACACTTGTGCTTCCCAGGCACAGAGAAGGTGCTAGCAGGGAATTCTCTGCCTGCCTTTCCCCAGTGCTCTGCAAGCTCTCCAGGACAACATAAAATCTGGGGCTCTGTGCTTTCTTTCGTTCTGAACAAGTGTTACTGTTTTCTGCACAAAAGCGATTCTGCGAAGCAATGTGAACACTTCTGCTTCCCAGGCACAGAGAAGGTGCTAGCAGGGAATTCTCTGCCTGCCTTTCCCCAGTGCTCTGCAAGCTCTCCAGGACAACATAAAATCTGGGGCTCTGTGCTTTCTTTCGTTCTGAACAAGTGTTACTGTTTTCTGCACAAAAGCGATTCTGCGAAGCAATGTGAACACTTCTGCTTCCCAGGCACAGAGAAGGTGCTAGCAGGGAATTCTCTGCCTGCCTTTCCCCAGTGCTCTGCAAGCTCTCCAGGACAACATAAAATCTGGGGCTCTGTGCTTTCTTTCGTTCTGAACAAATGTTACTGTTTTCTGCACAAAAGCGATTCTGCAAAGCAATGTGAACACTTCTGCTTCCCAGGCACAGAGAAGGTGCTAGCAGGGAATTCTCTGCCTGCCTTTCCCCAGTGCTCTGCAAGCTCTCCAGGACAACATAAAATCTGGGGCTCTGTGCTTTCTTTCGTTCTGAACAAGTGTTACTGTTTTCTGCACAAAAGCGATTCTGCGAAGCAATGTGAACACTTGTGCTTCCCAGGCACAGAGAAGGTGCTAGCAGGGAATTCTCTGCCTGCCTTTCCCCAGTGCTCTGCAAGCTCTCCAGGACAACATAAAATCTGGGGCTCTGTGCTTTCTTTCGTTCTGAACAAGTGTTACTGTTTTCTGCACAAAAGCGATTCTGCGAAGCAATGTGAACACTTGTGCTTCCCAGGCACAGAGAAGGTGCTAGCAGGGAATTCTCTGCCTGCCTTTCCCCAGTGCTCTGCAAGCTCTCCAGGACAACATAAAATCTGGGGCTCTGTGCTTTCTTTCGTTCTGAACAAGTGTTACTGTTTTCTGCACAAAAGCGATTCTGCGAAGCAATGTGAACACTTCTGCTTCCCAGGCACAGAGAAGGTGCTAGCAGGGAATTCTCTGCCTGCCTTTCCCCAGTGCTCTGCAAGCTCTCCAGAACAACATAAAATCTGGGGCTCTGTGCTTTCTTTCGTTCTGAACAAGTGTTACTGTTTTCTGCACAAAAGCGATTCTGCGAAGCAATGTGAACAGGCACAGAGAAGGTGCTAGCAGGGAATTCTCTGCCTGCCTTTCCCCAGTGCTCTGCAAGCTCTCCAGGACAACATAAAATCTGGGGCTCTGTGCTTTCTTTCGTTCTGAACAAGTGTTACTGTTTTCTGCACAAAAGCGATTCTGCGAAGCAATGTGAACACTTCTGCTTCCCAGGCACAGAGAAGGTGCTAGCAGGGAATTCTCTGCCTGCCTTTCCCCAGTGCTCTGCAAGCTCTCCAGGACAACATAAAATCTGGGGCTCTGTGCTTTCTTTCGTTCTGAACAAGTGTTACTGTTTTCTGCACAAAAGCGATTCTGCGAAGCAATGTGAACACTTCTGCTTCCCAGGCACAGAGAAGGTGCTAGCAGGGAATTCTCTGCCTGCCTTTCCCCAGTGCTCTGCAAGCTCTCCAGGACAACAGCAAATCTGGGGCTCTGTGCTTTCTTTCGTTCTGAACAAGTGTTACTGTTTTCTGCACAAAAGCGATTCTGCGAAGCAATGTGAACACTTCTGCTTCCCAGGCACAGAGAAGGTGCTAGCAGGGAATTCTCTGCCTGCCTTTCCCCAGTGCTCTGCAAGCTCTCCAGGACAACATAAAATCTGGGGCTCTGTGCTTTCTTTCGTTCTGAACAAGTGTTACTGTTTTCTGCACAAAAGCGATTCTGCGAAGCAATGTGAACACTTCTGCTTCCCAGGCACAGAGAAGGTGCTAGCAGGGAATTCTCTGCCTGCCTTTCCCCAGTGCTCTGCAAGCTCTCCAGGACAACATAAAATCTGGGGCTCTGTGCTTTCTTTCGTTCTGAACAAGTGTTACTGTTTTCTGCACAAAAGCGATTCTGCGAAGCAATGTGAACACTTGTGCTTCCCAGGCACAGAGAAGGTGCTAGCAGGGAATTCTCTGCCTGCCTTTCCCCAGTGCTCTGCAAGCTCTCCAGGACAACATAAAATCTGGGGCTCTGTGCTTTCTTTCGTTCTGAACAACTGTTACTGTTTTCTGCACAAAAGCGATTCTGCGAAGCAATGTGAACAGGCACAGAGAAGGTGCTAGCAGGGAATTCTCTGCCTGCCTTTCCCCAGTGCTCTGCAAGCTCTCCAGGACAACAGCAAATCTGGGGCTCTGTGCTTTCTTTCGTTCTGAACAAGTGTTACTGTTTTCTGCACAAAAGCGATTCTGCGAAGCAATGTGAACACTTGTGCTTCCCAGGCACAGAGAAGGTGCTAGCAGGGAATTCTCTGCCTGCCTTTCCCCAGTGCTCTGCAAGCTCTCCAGGACAACATAAAATCTGGGGCTCTGTGCTTTCTTTCGTTCTGAACAAGTGTTACTGTTTTCTGCACAAAAGCGATTCTGCGAAGCAATGTGAACACTTCTGCTTCCCAGGCACAGAGAAGGTGCTAGCAGGGAATTCTCTGCCTGCCTTTCCCCAGTGCTCTGCAAGCTCTCCAGGACAACATAAAATCTGGGGCTCTGTGCTTTCTTTCGTTCTGAACAAGTGTTACTGTTTTCTGCACAAAAGCGATTCTGCGAAGCAATGTGAACAGGCACAGAGAAGGTGCTAGCAGGGAATTCTCTGCCTGCCTTCCTCAGTGCTCTGCAAGCTCTCCAGGACAACATAAAATCTGGGGTTCTGTGCTTTCTTTCGTTCTGAACAAGTGTTACTGTTTTCTGCACAAAAGCGATTCTGCGAAGCAATGTGAACACTTGTGCTTCCCAGGCACAGAGAAGGTGCTAGCAGGGAATTCTCTGCCTGCCTTTCCCCAGTGCTCTGCAAGCTCTCCAGGACAACATAAAATCTGGGGCTCTGTGCTTTCTTTCGTTCTGAACAACTGTTACTGTTTTCTGCACAAAAGCGATTCTGCGAAGCAATGTGAACAGGCACAGAGAAGGTGCTAGCAGGGAATTCTCTGCCTGCCTTTCCCCAGTGCTCTGCAAGCTCTCCAGGACAACATAAAATCTGGGGTTCTGTGCTTTCTTTCATTCTGAACAAGTGTTACTGTTTTCTGCACAAAAGCGATTCTGCGAAGCAATGTGAGCACTTGTGCTTCCCAGGCACAGAGAAGGTGCTAGCAGGGAATTCTCTGCCTGCCTTTCCCCAGTGCTCTGCAAGCTCTCCAGGACAACATAAAATCTGGGGCTCTGTGCTTTCTTTCGTTCTGAACAAGTGTTACTGTTTTCTGCACAAAAGCGATTCTGCGAAGCAATGTGAACACTTGTGCTTCCCAGGCACAGAGAAGGTTCTAGCAGGGAATTCTCTGCCTGCCTTTCCCCAGTGCTCTGCAAGCTCTCCAGGACAACATAAAATCTGGGGCTCTGTGCTTTCTTTCGTTCTGAACAAGTGTTACTGTTTTCTGCACAAAAGCGATTCTGCCAAGCAATGTGAACACTTGTGCTTCCCAGGCACAGAGAAGGTGCTAGCAGGGAATTCTCTGCCTGCCTTTCCCCAGTGCTCTGCAAGCTCTCCAGGACAACATAAAATCTGGGGCTCTGTGCTTTCTTTCGTTCTGAACAAGTGTTACTGTTTTCTGCACAAAAGCGATTCTGCGAAGCAATGTGAACACTTGTGCTTCCCAGGCACAGAGAAGGTGCTAGCAGGGAATTCTCTGCCTGCCTTTCCCCAGTGCTCTGCAAGCTCTCCAGGACAACATAAAATCTGGGGCTCTGTGCTTTCTTTCGTTCTGAACAAGTGTTACTGTTTTCTGCACAAAAGCGATTCTGCGAAGCAATGTGAACACTTCTGCTTCCCAGGCACAGAGAAGGTGCTAGCAGGGAATTCTCTGCCTGCCTTTCCCCAGTGCTCTGCAAGCTCTCCAGAACAACATAAAATCTGGGGCTCTGTGCTTTCTTTCGTTCTGAACAAGTGTTACTGTTTTCTGCACAAAAGCGATTCTGCGAAGCAATGTGAACAGGCACAGAGAAGGTGCTAGCAGGGAATTCTCTGCCTGCCTTTCCCCAGTGCTCTGCAAGCTCTCCAGGACAACATAAAATCTGGGGCTCTGTGCTTTCTTTCGTTCTGAACAAGTGTTACTGTTTTCTGCACAAAAGCGATTCTGCGAAGCAATGTGAACACTTGTGCTTCCCAGGCACAGAGAAGGTGCTAGCAGGGAATTCTCTGCCTGCCTTTCCCCAGTGCTCTGCAAGCTCTCCAGGACAACATAAAATCTGGGGCTCTGTGCTTTCTTTCGTTCTGAACAAGTGTTACTGTTTTCTGCACAAAAGCGATTCTGCGAAGCAATGTGAACACTTGTGCTTCCCAGGCACAGAGAAGGTGCTAGCAGGGAATTCTCTGCCTGCCTTTCCCCAGTGCTCTGCAAGCTCTCCAGGACAACATAAAATCTGGGGCTCTGTGCTTTCTTTCGTTCTGAACAAGTGTTACTGTTTTCTGCACAAAAGCGATTCTGCGAAGCAATGTGAACACTTCTGCTTCCCAGGAACAGAGAAGGTGCTAGCAGGGAATTCTCTGCCTGCCTTTCCCCAGTGCTCTGCAAGCTCTCCAGGACAACATAAAATCTGGGGCTCTGTGCTTTCTTTCGTTCTGAACAAGTGTTACTGTTTTCTGCACAAAAGCGATTCTGCGAAGCAATGTGAACAGGCACAGAGAAGGTGCTAGCAGGGAATTCTCTGCCTGCCTTCCTCAGTGCTCTGCAAGCTCTCCAGGACAACATAAAATCTGGGGTTCTGTGCTTTCTTTCGTTCTGAACAAGTGTTACTGTTTTCTGCACAAAAGCGATTCTGCGAAGCAATGTGAACACTTGTGCTTCCCAGGCACAGAGAAGGTGCTAGCAGGGAATTCTCTGCCTGCCTTTCCCCAGTGCTCTGCAAGCTCTCCAGGACAACATAAAATCTGGGGCTCTGTGCTTTCTTTCGTTCTGAACAAGTGTTACTGTTTTCTGCACAAAAGCGATTCTGCGAAGCAATGTGAACACTTCTGCTTCCCAGGCACAGAGAAGGTGCTAGCAGGGAATTCTCTGCCTGCCTTTCCCCAGTGCTCTGCAAGCTCTCCAGGACAACATAAAATCTGGGGCTCTGTGCTTTCTTTCGTTCTGAACAAGTGTTACTGTTTTCTGCACAAAAGCGATTCTGCGAAGCAATGTGAACACTTCTGCTTCCCAGGCACAGAGAAGGTGCTAGCAGGGAATTCTCTGCCTGCCTTTCCCCAGTGCTCTGCAAGCTCTCCAGGACAACATAAAATCTGGGGCTCTGTGCTTTCTTTCGTTCTGAACAAGTGTTACTGTTTTCTGCACAAAAGCGATTCTGCGAAGCAATGTGAACACTTGTGCTTCCCAGGCACAGAGAAGGTGCTAGCAGGGAATTCTCTGCCTGCCTTTCCCCAGTGCTCTGCAAGCTCCCTAGAACAACATAAAATCTGGGGCTCTGTGCTTTCTTTCGTTCTGAACAAGTGTTACTGTTTTCTGCACAAAAGCGATTCTGCGAAGCAATGTGAACAGGCACAGAGAAGGTGCTAGCAGGGAATTCTCTGCCTGCCTTTCCCCAGTGCTCTGCAAGCTCTCCAGGACAACATAAAATCTGGGGTTCTGTGCTTTCTTTCATTCTGAACAAGTGTTACTGTTTTCTGCACAAAAGCGATTCTGCGAAGCAATGTGAACACTTGTGCTTCCCAGGCACAGAGAAGGTGCTAGCAGGGAATTCTCTGCCTGCCTTTCCCCAGTGCTCTGCAAGCTCTCCAGGACAACATAAAATCTGGGGCTCTGTGCTTTCTTTCGTTCTGAACAAGTGTTACTGTTTTCTGCACAAAAGCGATTCTGCGAAGCAATGTGAACACTTCTGCTTCCCAGGCACAGAGAAGGTGCTAGCAGGGAATTCTCTGCCTGCCTTTCCCCAGTGCTCTGCAAGCTCTCCAGGACAACATAAAATCTGGGGCTCTGTGCTTTCTTTCGTTCTGAACAAGTGTTACTGTTTTCTGCACAAAAGCGATTCTGCGAAGCAATGTGAACACTTCTGCTTCCCAGGCACAGAGAAGGTGCTAGCAGGGAATTCTCTGCCTGCCTTTCCCCAGTGCTCTGCAAGCTCTCCAGGACAACATAAAATCTGGGGCTCTGTGCTTTCTTTCGTTCTGAACAAATGTTACTGTTTTCTGCACAAAAGCGATTCTGCAAAGCAATGTGAACACTTCTGCTTCCCAGGCACAGAGAAGGTGCTAGCAGGGAATTCTCTGCCTGCCTTTCCCCAGTGCTCTGCAAGCTCTCCAGGACAACATAAAATCTGGGGCTCTGTGCTTTCTTTCGTTCTGAACAAGTGTTACTGTTTTCTGCACAAAAGCGATTCTGCGAAGCAATGTGAACACTTGTGCTTCCCAGGCACAGAGAAGGTGCTAGCAGGGAATTCTCTGCCTGCCTTTCCCCAGTGCTCTGCAAGCTCTCCAGGACAACATAAAATCTGGGGCTCTGTGCTTTCTTTCGTTCTGAACAAGTGTTACTGTTTTCTGCACAAAAGCGATTCTGCGAAGCAATGTGAACACTTGTGCTTCCCAGGCACAGAGAAGGTGCTAGCAGGGAATTCTCTGCCTGCCTTTCCCCAGTGCTCTGCAAGCTCTCCAGGACAACATAAAATCTGGGGCTCTGTGCTTTCTTTCGTTCTGAACAAGTGTTACTGTTTTCTGCACAAAAGCGATTCTGCGAAGCAATGTGAACACTTGTGCTTCCCAGGCACAGAGAAGGTGCTAGCAGGGAATTCTCTGCCTGCCTTTCCCCAGTGCTCTGCAAGCTCTCCAGGACAACATAAAATCTGGGGCTCTGTGCTTTCTTTCGTTCTGAACAAGTGTTACTGTTTTCTGCACAAAAGCGATTCTGCGAAGCAATGTGAACACTTCTGCTTCCCAGGCACAGAGAAGGTGCTAGCAGGGAATTCTCTGCCTGCCTTTCCCCAGTGCTCTGCAAGCTCTCCAGGACAACATAAAATCTGGGGCTCTGTGCTTTCTTTCGTTCTGAACAAGTGTTACTGTTTTCTGCACAAAAGCGATTCTGCGAAGCAATGTGAACACTTCTGCTTCCCAGGCACAGAGAAGGTGCTAGCAGGGAATTCTCTGCCTGCCTTTCCCCAGTGCTCTGCAAGCTCTCCAGGACAACAGCAAATCTGGGGCTCTGTGCTTTCTTTCGTTCTGAACAAGTGTTACTGTTTTCTGCACAAAAGCGATTCTGCGAAGCAATGTGAACACTTCTGCTTCCCAGGCACAGAGAAGGTGCTAGCAGGGAATTCTCTGCCTGCCTTTCCCCAGTGCTCTGCAAGCTCTCCAGGACAACATAAAATCTGGGGCTCTGTGCTTTCTTTCGTTCTGAACAAGTGTTACTGTTTTCTGCACAAAAGCGATTCTGCGAAGCAATGTGAACACTTCTGCTTCCCAGGCACAGAGAAGGTGCTAGCAGGGAATTCTCTGCCTGCCTTTCCCCAGTGCTCTGCAAGCTCTCCAGGACAACATAAAATCTGGGGCTCTGTGCTTTCTTTCGTTCTGAACAAGTGTTACTGTTTTCTGCACAAAAGCGATTCTGCGAAGCAATGTGAACACTTGTGCTTCCCAGGCACAGAGAAGGTGCTAGCAGGGAATTCTCTGCCTGCCTTTCCCCAGTGCTCTGCAAGCTCTCCAGGACAACATAAAATCTGGGGCTCTGTGCTTTCTTTCGTTCTGAACAACTGTTACTGTTTTCTGCACAAAAGCGATTCTGCGAAGCAATGTGAACAGGCACAGAGAAGGTGCTAGCAGGGAATTCTCTGCCTGCCTTTCCCCAGTGCTCTGCAAGCTCTCCAGGACAACAGCAAATCTGGGGCTCTGTGCTTTCTTTCGTTCTGAACAAGTGTTACTGTTTTCTGCACAAAAGCGATTCTGCGAAGCAATGTGAACACTTGTGCTTCCCAGGCACAGAGAAGGTGCTAGCAGGGAATTCTCTGCCTGCCTTTCCCCAGTGCTCTGCAAGCTCTCCAGGACAACATAAAATCTGGGGCTCTGTGCTTTCTTTCGTTCTGAACAAGTGTTACTGTTTTCTGCACAAAAGCGATTCTGCGAAGCAATGTGAACACTTCTGCTTCCCAGGCACAGAGAAGGTGCTAGCAGGGAATTCTCTGCCTGCCTTTCCCCAGTGCTCTGCAAGCTCTCCAGGACAACATAAAATCTGGGGCTCTGTGCTTTCTTTCGTTCTGAACAAGTGTTACTGTTTTCTGCACAAAAGCGATTCTGCGAAGCAATGTGAGCACTTGTGCTTCCCAGGCACAGAGAAGGTGCTAGCAGGGAATTCTCTGCCTGCCTTTCCCCAGTGCTCTGCAAGCTCTCCAGGACAACATAAAATCTGGGGCTCTGTGCTTTCTTTCGTTCTGAACAAGTGTTACTGTTTTCTGCACAAAAGCGATTCTGCGAAGCAATGTGAACACTTCTGCTTCCCAGGCACAGAGAAGGTGCTAGCAGGGAATTCTCTGCCTGCCTTTCCCCAGTGCTCTGCAAGCTCTCCAGGACAACATAAAATCTGGGGCTCTGTGCTTTCTTTCGTTCTGAACAAGTGTTACTGTTTTCTGCACAAAAGCGATTCTGCGAAGCAATGTGAACAGGCACAGAGAAGGTGCTAGCAGGGAATTCTCTGCCTGCCTTTCCCCAGTGCTCTGCAAGCTCTCCAGGACAACATAAAATCTGGGGCTCTGTGCTTTCTTTCGTTCTGAACAAGTGTTACTGTTTTCTGCACAAAAGCGATTCTGCGAAGCAATGTGAACACTTGTGCTTCCCAGGCACAGAGAAGGTGCTAGCAGGGAATTCTCTGCCTGCCTTTCCCCAGTGCTCTGCAAGCTCTCCAGGACAACATAAAATCTGGGGCTCTGTGCTTTCTTTCGTTCTGAACAAGTGTTACTGTTTTCTGCACAAAAGCGATTCTGCGAAGCAATGTGAACACTTCTGCTTCCCAGGCACAGAGAAGGTGCTAGCAGGGAATTCTCTGCCTGCCTTTCCCCAGTGCTCTGCAAGCTCTCCAGGACAACATAAAATCTGGGGCTCTGTGCTTTCTTTCGTTCTGAACAAGTGTTACTGTTTTCTGCACAAAAGCGATTCTGCGAAGCAATGTGAACACTTCTGCTTCCCAGGCACAGAGAAGGTGCTAGCAGGGAATTCTCTGCCTGCCTTTCCCCAGTGCTCTGCAAGCTCTCCAGGACAACATAAAATCTGGGGCTCTGTGCTTTCTTTCGTTCTGAACAAGTGTT
>NW_027436965.1:0-41126 GCF_047716275.1 Strix uralensis
AGGAGGAAGAGAGAGGAGGAAGACAGAGGAGGAAGAGAGAGGAGGATGATAGAGGAGGAAATGAGAGGAGGGAGAGAGAGGAGGAAGAGAGAGGAGGAAGAGAGAGGAGGAGGAGAGAGGAGGAAAAGAGTGGAGGGAGAGAGTGGAGGAAGAGCGTGGAGCAAGAGAGAGGAGGAAGAGAGGAAGAGGAAAGAGGAGGAAGACAGAGGAGGTAAAGGGAGGACGAACAGAGAGGAAGAGGAGAGAGGATGAAGAGAGAGGAGGAAGAGAGAAGAGGAAGAGAGACGAAGAGGAGAGAGGAGGAGCAGAGAGGAGGAAGAGAGAGGAGGAGGAGAGAGGAGGAACAGAGAGGAGGAAAAGAGAAGAGGAAGAGAGAGGAGCAAGAGAGAGAGTAGGAGGAGAGCGTAGGAAGAGAGAGGAGGAAGGGAGAGGAAAAGAGAGAGGAGGGAGAGGGAGGAAGAGGAGAAAGGAGGAGGAGAGAGGAAAAGGAGAGAGGAGGAAGAGAGAGGATGAAGAGTGAGGAAGAGAAGAAAGGAGGAAGAGAGACGAGGAAGAGAGAGGAGGAAGAGAGAGGAGGAAGGGAGGTGAGGAAATGAGAGGAGGAAGAGAGAGGAGGAAGAGAGAGGAGGTAGAGAGAGGAGGAAGAGAGAGGAGGAAGAGAGACTAGGGAGAGAGTGAGTAGGAGGAGAGAGGAGGAAGAGAGAGGAGGAAGAGAGAGGAAAATGAGAGAGGAGGAAGAGAGAGGAAAAGGAGAGAGGAGAAAGAGGTGGAGGAAAAGAGAGGAGGAAGAGAGAGGAGAAAGAGAGTAGAAAAATAGAGAGGAGTAAAAGAGAGGAGTAAGAGAGAGGGGGAAGAGAGAGGAGGAAGAGAGAGGAAGAGGAGAGAGGAGGAAGAGAGAGGAGGAAGAGAGAGGAGGAAAAGAGATGAGGAAGAGAGAGGAAAATGATAGAGTAGGAAGAGAGAGGAGGAAGAGAGAGGAGGAAGAGAGAGGAAGATTAAAGAGGAGGAAGAGAGAGGAGTAAAGGGAGGAGGAACAGAGTGGAAGAGGAGAGAGGATGAAGAGAGAGGAGGAAGAGAGAGGAGAAAGAGAGAGGACGAAGAGAGAGGATGAGGAGAGAGGAGGAAGAGAGAGGATGAAGAGTGAGGAAGAGGAGAAAAGAGGAAGAGAGACGAGGAAGAGAGAGGAGGAAGAGAGAGGAGGAAGGGAGAGGAGGATGAAAGAGGAGGAAATGATTGGAGGATGAGAGAGGAGGAAGAGAGAGGAGGTAGAGAGTGGAGGAAGAGAGAAGAGGAAGAGAGAGGAGGGAGAGAGAGGAAGAGGAGAGAGGAGGAAGAGAGAGGAGGATGAGAGAGGAGGAAAAGAGAGTAGGAAGAGAGAGGAGGAAGAGAGAGGAGGAAGAGAGAGGAAGAGGAGAGAGGAGGAGGAGAGATGAGGAAGAGAGAGGAAGAGGAGAGAGGGGGAAGAGAGATGAGGAAGAAATAGGAAAAGAAGAGAGGAGGAGGAGAGAGGAGGAAGAGAGAGGAATGGGAGAGAGGAGGAAAAGAGAGGAGGAAGAGAGAGGAGGAAGAGAGAGGAGGAGAAGAGAGGAGGAAAAGAGAGGAGGAAGAGATATGAGGAAGAAATAAGAAAAGAAGAGAGGAGGAGGAGAGAGGAGGAAGAGAGAGGAATGGGAGAGAGGAGGAAAAGAGAGGAGGAAGAGAGAGGAGGAACAGAGAGGAGGAAGAGAGAGGAAGAGGAGAGAGGAGGAAGAGAGAGGAGGAAGAGCGAGGATTAAGAGAGAGGAAGATTAAAGAGGAGGAAGAGAGAGGAGGAAAAGGGAGGAGGAACAGAGTGGAATAGGAGAGAGGATGAAGAGATAGGAGGAAGAGAGAGGAAAGAGAGAGGACGAAGAGAGAGGAAGAGGAGAGAAGAGGAAGAGAGAGGATGAAGAGTGAGGAAGAGGAGAAAGGAGGAAGAGAGACGAGGAAGAGAGAAGAGGAAGAGAGAGGAGGAAGGGAGAGGAGGATGAAAGAGGAGGAAATGATTGGAGGATGAGAGAGGAGGAAGGGAGAGGAGGGAGAGAGAGGAAGAGGAGAGAGGAGGAAGAGAGAGGAGGATGAGAGAGGAGGAAAATAGAGGAGGAAGAGAGAGGAGGAAGAGAGAGGAGGAAGAGAGAGGAGTAAAAGAGAAGAGGAAGAGAGAGGAGCAAGAGAGAGAGTAGGAGGAGAGAGGAGGAAGAGAGAGGAGGAAGGGAGAGGAGGAAGAGAGAGGAGGGAGAGGGAGGAAGAGGAGAAAGGAGGAAGAGAGAGGAAAAGGAGAGAGGAGGAAGAGAGAGGAGGAAGAGAGAGGAGGATGAGAGAGGAGGAAGAGAGAGGAGGATGACAGAGGAGGAAAAGAGAGGAGGAAGAGAGAGGAGGAAGAGAGAGGAGGAAGAGAGAGGAAGAGGAGAGAGGAGGAGGAGAGATGAGGAAGAGAGAGGAAGAGGAGAGAGGAGGAAGAGAGATGAGGAAGAAATAGGAAAAGAAGAGAGGAGGAGAGAGAGGAGGAAGAGAGAGGAATGGGAGAGAGGAGGAAAAGAGAGGAGGAAGAGAGACGAGGAAGAGAGAGGAGGAGGAGAGAGGAGGAAAAGAGAGGAATGGGAGAGAGGAGGAAAAGAGAGGAGGAAGAGAGAGGAGGAAGAGAGAGAAGGATGACAGAGGAGGAAATGAGAGGAGGAAGAGAGAGGAGGAAGATAGAGGAGGAAGAGAGAAGAAGAGGAGAGAGGAGGAGGAGATATGAGGAAGAAATAGGAAAAGAAGAGAGGAGGAGGAGAGAGGAGGAAGAGAGAGGAGGAAGAGCGAGGATTAAGAGAGAGGAGGAAGAGAGAGGAAGATTAAAGTGGAGGAAGAGAGAGGAGGAAAAGGGAGGAGGAACAGAGTGGAAGAGGAGAGAGGATGAAGAGAGAGGAGGAAGAGAGAGGAGAAAGAGAGAGGAGGAACAGAGAGGAAGAGGAGAGAGGATGAAGAGAGATGAGGAAGAGATAGGAGGAAGAGAGAGGAGGACGAGAGAGGAGGTAGAGGGAGGAGGAAGAGAGAAGAGGAAGAGACAGGAGGGAAATAGAGAGTAGGAGGAGAGAGGAGGAAGAGAGAGGAGGAAGAGAGAGGAAAATGAGAGAGGAGGAAGAGAGAGGAAAAGAAGAGAGGAGGAAGAGAGAGGAAAAGTAGAGAGGAAAAAGAGGTCGAGGAAAAGAGAGAAGGAAGATAGAGGAGGAAGAGAGAGGAGGAAGAGAGAGGAAGAGGAGAGAGGAGGAAAAGAGAGGAGGAAGAGAGAGGAGGAATAGAGAGAATAGGAGGAGAGAGGAGGAAGAGAGAGAGGGAAGAGAGAGGAGGAAGAGAGAGGAGAGAGAGGGAGAAGGATGATAGAGGAGGATATGAGAGGAGGAAGAGAGGGGAGGAAGAGAGTGGAAGAGGAAAGAGGAGGAGGAGAGAGGAGGAAGAGATAGGAAGAGGAGAGAGGAGGAAGAGAGATGAGGAAGAAAGAGGAAAAGAAGAGAGGAGGAGGAGAGAGGAGGAAGAGAGAGGAATGGGAGAGAGGAGGAAAAGAGAGGAGGAAGAGAGAGGAGGAAGAGAGAGGAGGAAGAGACCGGAGGAGAAGAGAGGAGGAAGAGAGAGGAGGAAGAGAGAGGAGGAAGAGAGAGGAGGAAGAGAGAGGAGGAAGGGAGAGGAGGATGAAAGAGGAGGAAATGATTGGAGGATGAGAGAGGAGGAAGAGAGAGGAGGTAGAGAGAGGAGGAAGAGAGAGGAGGAAGAGAGATGAGGGAGAGAGAGGAATAGGAGAGAGGAGAAAGAGAGAGGAGGATGAGAGAGGAGGAAAAGAGAGGAGGAAGAGAGAGGAGGAAGAGAGAGGAGGAAGAGAGAGAAAGAGGAGAGAGGAGGAGGAGAGAGGAGGAAGAGAGAGGAGGAGGAGAGAGGAGGAAGAGAGAGGAGGAAAAGAGAAGAGGAAGAGAGAGGAGCAAGAGAGAGAGTAGGAGGAGAGAGGAGGAAGAGAGAGGAGGAAGGGAGAGGAGGAAGAGAGAGGAGGGAGAGGGAGGAAGAGGAGAAAGGAGGAAGAGAGAGGAAAAGGAGAGAGGAGGAAGAGAGAGGAGGAAGAGAGAGGAGGAAGAGAGAGGAAGAAGAGAGAGGAGGAAAAGAGAGGAGGAAGAGAGAGGAAGGGGAGAGAGGAGGAAGAGAGATGAGGAAGAAATAGGAAAAGAAGAGAGGAGGAGGAAAAGAGAGGAGGAAGAGAGAGGAGGAAGAGAGAGGAGGAGGAGAGAGGAGGAAAAGAGAGGAGGAAGAGAGAGGAGGAAGAGAGAGGAGGATGAGAGAGGAGGAAGAGAGGAAGAAGAAAGAGGAGGAAGACAGAGGAGGAAAATGGAGGAGGAACAGAGAGGAAGAGGAGAGAGGATAAAGAGAGAGGAGGAAGAGAGAAGAGGAAGAGAGACGAAGAGAGGAGAGGAGGAGCAGAGAGGAGGAAGAGAGAGGAGGGGGAGAGAGGAGGAAGAGAGAGGAGGAAAAGAGAAGAGGAAGAGAGAGGAGCAAGAGAGAGAGTAGGAGGAGAGAGGAGGAAGAGAGAGGAGGTAGAGGGAGGAGGAAGAGAGAGGAGGAAGAGAGAGGAGGAAGAGAGAGGAAAATGAGAGAGGGGGAAAAGAGAGGAGGAAGAGAAAGTAAAATGAGAGAGGAGGAAGAGAGAGGAGGAAGAGAGAGTAGGAAGAGAGAGGAGGAAGAGAGAGGAGGAAGACAGATGAGGATGAGAGAGGAGGAAAAGAGAGGAGTAAGAGAGAGGAGGAAAAGAGAGTAGGAAGAGAGTGGAGGAAGAGAGAGAAGGATGATAGAGGAGGATACGAGAGGAGGAAGAGAGATGAGGAAGAGAGTGGAAGAGGAGAGAGGAGGAGGAGAGAGGAGGAAAAGAGAGGAATGGGAGAGAGGAGGAAAAGAGAGGAGGAAGAGAGAGGAGGAAGAGAGAGAAGGATGACAGAGGAGGAAATGAGAGGAGGAAGAGAGAGGAGGAATAGAGAAGAGGAAGAGAGAAGAAGAGGAGAGAGGAGGAGGAGAGAGGAGGAAGACAGAGGAGGAAAAGGGAGGAGGAAGAGAGAGGAAGAGAAGAGAGGATGAAGAGAGAGGAGGAAGAGAGAGGAGGAAGAGAGAGGAAGAGGAGAGAGGAGGAAGAGAGAGGATGAAGAGTGACGAAGAGGAGAAAGGAGGAAGAGAGAGAAGGAAGAGAGAGGAGGAGAGAGGAGGAACATAGAGAAGGATGATAGAGGAGGAAATGAGAGGAGGAAGAGAGAGGAGGTAGAGAGAGGAGGAAGAGAGAGGAGGAGGAGAGAGGAGGAAAAGAGAGGAGGAAGTGAGAGGAGGAAGAGAGAGGAAGAGGAGAGAGGAGGAGGAGAGAGGAGAAAGAGAGAGGAGTAAGAGAGAGGAGGAAGAGAGAGGAGGTAGAGAGAGGAGGAAGAGAGAGGAAGAGGAAAGAGGAGGGAGAGGGAGTAGGAGGAGAGAGGAGGAAGAGAGAGGAGGAAAAGTGAGGAGGAAGAGATAGGAAGAGGAGAAAGTAGGAAGAGAGAGGAGGAAGAGACAGGAAAATGAGAGAGGAGGAAGAGAGAGAAGGATGATAGACGAGGAAATGAGAGGAGGAAGAGAGAGGAGGAAGAGAGGAGGAAAAGAGAGGAGGAAGAGAGAGGAGGAAGAGAGAGGAAGAGGAGAGAGGAAGAGGAGAGAGAGGGAGAGAGAAAGTAGGAGGAGAGAGGAGGAAGAGAGAGGAGGAAGAGAGAGGAGGAAAAGAGAGGAGGAAGAGAGAGGAGGAAGAGAGAGGAGGGAGAGAGAGAGTAGGAGGAGAGAGGAGGAAGAGAGAGGAGGACGAAAGAGGAGGAAGAGAGAGGAAGAGGAGAGAGGAGGAGGAGAGAGGAGATAGAGAGAGGAGGAAGAGAGAGAAGGAAGAGAGAGGAAAATAGAGAGGAGGAAAAGAGAGGAGGAAGAGAGAGGGGGAAGAGAGAGGAGGAAGAGAGAGGGGGAAGAGAGAGGAGGAAAAGAGAGGAGGTAGAGAGAGGAAGATGAGAGAGTAGGAATAGAGAGGAGGAAGAGAGAGGAAAATGAGAGAGGAGGAAGAGAGAGGAAAAGGAGAGAGGAGGAAGAGGTGGAGGAAAAGATAGAAGGAAGAGAGAGGAGTAAGAGAGAGGAGGAAGAGAGAGGAGGAAGAGAGAGGAAGAGGAGAGAGGAGGAGAGAGAGGAGGAAGAGAGAGGAAGAGGAAAGAGGAGGAAGACAGAGGAGGAAAAGGGAGGAGGAACAGAAAGGAAGAGGACAGAGGATGAAGAGAGAGGAGGAAGAGAGAGGACGGGGAGAGAGGAGGAAGAGAGAGGAGGAAAAGAGAAGAGGAAGAGAGAGGAGCAAGAGAGAGAGTAGGAGGAGAGAGGAGGAAGAGAGAGGAGTTATAGGGAGGAGGAAGAGAGAGGAAAATGAGAGAGGGGGAAAAGAGAGGAGGAAGAGAAAGTAAAATGAGAGAGGAGGAGAGAGAGGAGGAAGAGAGAGTAGAAGAGAGAGGAGGAAGAGAGAGGAGGAAGACAGATGAGGATGAGAGAGGAGGAAAAGAGAGGAGAAGAGAGAGGAGGAAAAGAGAGTAGGAAGAGAGAGGAGGAAGAGAGAGAAGGACGATGAAGGATGATAGAGGAGGATATGAGAGGAGGAAGAGAGAGGAGGAAGAGAGTGGAAGAGGAGAGAGGAGGAGGAGAGAGGAGGAAGAGAGAGGAAGAGGAGAGTGGAGGATGAGAGTTGAGGAAGAAAAAGGAAAAGAAGAGAGGAGGAGGAGAGAGGAGGAAAAGAGAGGAATGGGAGAGAGGAGGAAAAGAGAGGAGGAAGAGAGAGGAGGAAGAGAGAGAAGGATGACAGAGGAGGAAATGAGAGGAGGAAGAGAGAGGAGGAATAGAGAGGAGGAAGAGAGAAGAAGAGGAGAGAGGAGGAGGAGAGAGGAGGAAGACAGAGGAGGAAAAGGGAGGAGGAAGAGAGAGGAAGAGAAGAGAGGATGAAGAGAGAGGAGGAAGAGAGAGGAGGAAGAGAGAGGAAGAGGAGAGAGGAGGAAGAGAGAGGATGAACAGTGACGAAGAGGAGAAAGGAGGAAGAGAGAGAAGGAAGAGAGAGGAGGAAGAGAGAGGAGGAACATAGAGAAGGATGATAGAGGAGGAAATGAGAGGAGGAAGAGAGAGGAGGTAGAGAGAGGAGGAAGAGAGAGGAGGAGGAGAGAGGAGGAAAAGAGAGGAGGAAGTGAGAGGAGGAAGAGAGAGGAAGAGGAGAGAGGAGGAGGAGAGAGGAGAAAGAGAGAGGAGGAAGAGAGAGGAGGAAGAGAGAGGAGGTAGAGAGAGGAGGAAGAGAGAGGAAGAGGAGAGAGGAGGGAGAGGGAGTAGGAGGAGAGAGGAGGAAGAGAGAGGAGGAAAAGTGAGGAGGAAGAGATAGGAAGAGGAGAATGTAGGAAGAGAGAGGAGGAAGAGACAGGAAAATGAGAGAGGAGGAAGAGAGAGGAAAAGGAGAGAGGAGGAAGAGGTGGAGGAAAAGATAGAAGGAAGAGAGAGGAGGAAGAGAGAGGAGGAAGAGAGGAGGAGAGGAGAGAGAGGAAGAGGAGAGAGGAGGAAGAGAGAGGAGGAAGAGAGAGGAAGAGGAGAGAGGAGGAAGAGAGAGGAAAAGGAGAGAGGAGGAAGAGGTGGAGGAAAAGATAGAAGGAAGAGAGAGGAGGAAGAGAGAGGAGGAAGAGAGAGGAGGAAGAGAGAGGAAGAGGAGAGAGGAGGAAGAGAGAGGAGGAAGAGAGAGGAAGAGGAAAGAGGAGGAAGACAGAGGAGGAAAAGGGAGGAGGAACAGAAAGGAAGAGGACAGAGGATGAAGAGAGAGGAGGAAGAGAGAGGAGGAAGAGAGAGGAGGAAAAGAGAGGAAGAAGAGAGCGGAAGAGGACAGAGTAGGAATAGAGAGGAAAATGAGAGAGGAGGAAGAGAGAGGAAAAGGAGAGAGGAGGAAGAGGTGGAGGAAAAGTGAAGAGGAAGAGAGAGGAGGAAGAGAGAGGAGGAAGAGAGAGGAGAAAGAGAGAGGAAAAATAGAGAGGAGGAAAAGAGAGGAGGAAGAGAGAGGGGGAAGAGATAGGAAAAATAGAGAGGAGGAAAAGAGAGGAGGAAGAGAGAGGGGGAAGAGATAGGAAAAATAGAGAGGAGGAAAAGAGAGGAGGAAGAGAGAGGGGGAAGAGAGAGGAAGATGAGAGAGTAGGAAGAGAGAGGAGGAAGAGTGAGGAAAATGAGAGAGGAGGAAGAGGTGGAGGAAAAGATAGAAGAAAGAGAGAGGAGGAAGAGAGAGGAGGAAGAGAGAGGAGGAAGAGAGAGGAAGAGGAGAGAGGAGGAAGAGAGAGGAGGAAGAGAGAGAAGAGGAGAGAGGAGGAAGAGAGAGGAAGAGGAGAGATGAAGAGGAGAGAGGAGGTAGAGCGAAGAGGAAGAGAGAGGAGGAAGAGAGAGGAAGAGGAAAGAGGAGGAAGACAGAGGAGGAAAAGGGAGGAGGAACAGAAAGGAAGAGGAGAGAGGATGAAGAGAGAGGAGGAAGAGAGAGGAGGAAGAGAGAGGAGGAAAAGAGAGGAAGAAGAGAGCGGAAGAGGACAGAGTAGGAATAGAGAGGAAAATGAGAGAGGAGGAAGAGAGAGGAAAAGGGGAGAGGAGGAAGAGGTGGAGGAAAAGTGAAGAGGAAGAGAGAGGAGGAAGAGAGAGGAGGAAGAGAGAGGAGGAAGAGAGATGAAAAACAGAGAGGAGGAAAAGAGAGGAGGAAGAGAGAGGGGGAAGAGAGAGGAGGAAGAGAGAGGAGGAAGAGAGAGAAGGATGATAGAGGAGGATATGAGAGGAGGAAAAGGAGGAGGAAGAGAGTGGAAGAGGAGAGAGGAGGAGACAGGAGGAAGAGAGAGGAAGAGGAGAGTGGAGGAAGAGAGATGAGGAAGAAAAAGGAAAAGAAGAGAGGAGGAGGAGAGAGGAGGAAAAGAGAGGAATGGGAGAGAGGAGGAAAAGAGAGGAGGAAGAGAGAGGAGGAAGAGAGAGAAGGATGATAGAGGAGGAAATGAGAGGAGGAAGAGAGAGGAGGAATAGAGAGGAGGAAGAGAGAAGAAGAGGAGAGAGGAGGAGGAGATATGAGGAAGAAATAGGAAAAGAAGAGAGGAGGAGGAGAGAGGAGGAAGAGAGAGGAGGAAGAGAGAGGAAGAGGAGAGAGGAGGAAGAGAGTGGAGGAAGAGCGAGGATTAAGAGAGAGGAGGAAGAGAGAGGAAGATTAAAGTGGAGGAAGAGAGAGGAGGAAAAGGGAGGAGGAACAGAGTGGAAGAGGAGAGAGGATGAAGAGAGAGGAGGAAGAGAGAGGAGAAAGAGAGAGTAGGAACAGAGAGGAAGAGGAGAGAGGATGAAGAGAGATGAGGAAGAGATAGGAGGAAGAGAGAGGAGGAAGAGAGAGGAGGTAGAGGGAGGAGGAAGAGAGAAGAGGAAGAGAGAGGAGGGAAATAGAGAGTAGGAGGAGAGAGGAGGAAGAGAGAGGAGGAGGAGAGAGGAAAATGAGAGAGGAGGAAGAGAGAGGAAAAGGAGAGAGGAGGAAGAGAGAGGAAAAGGAGAGAGGAAAAAGAGGTCGAGAAAAAGAGAGAAGGAAGATAGATGAGGAAGAGAGAGGAGTACGAGAGAGGAAGAGGAGAGAGGAGGAAAAGAGAGGAGGAAGAGAGAGGAGGAAGAGAGAGGAGAGAGAGGGAGAAGGATGATAGAGGAGGATATGAGAGGAGGAAGAGAGAGGAGGAAGAGAGTGGAAGAGGAAAGAGGAGGAGGAGAGAGGAGGAAGAGATAGGAAGATGAGAGAGGTGGAAGAGAGAGGAGGAAGAGCGAGGATTAAGAGAGAGGAGGAAGTGAGGTGAAGATTAAAGAGGAGGAAGAGAGAGGAGGAAAAGGGAGGAGGAACAGAGAGGGAGGAGAGATGATGAAGAGAGAGGAGGAAGAGAGAGGAGAAAGAGAGAGGAAGAGGAGAGAGGAGGAAAAGAGAGGAGGAAGAGAGGAGGGAGAGAGAGGAGAGAGAGGGAGAAGAGGAGAAATGAGGAAGAGTGAGGTAAAGGTGAGAGGAGGGAAAGAGATGGGGAAGAGAGAGGAGGAAGAGAGAGGAGGATGAGAGAGGAGGAAAGAGAGGAGGAAAGGGAGGAGGAACAGAGAGAAAGAGGAGAGAGGATGAAGAGAGAGGAGGAAGAGAGAGGAGGAAGAGAGAGGAGGAAAGAGAGGAGGAAGAGAGAGGAAGAGGAGAGAGTAAGAAGAGAGAGGAGGAAGAGAGAGGAAATGAGAGAGGAGGAAGAGAGAGGAAAAGAAGAGAGGAGGAAGAGGTGGAGGAAGAGAGAGGAGGAAGAGGGAAGAAAAATATAGAGGAGGAAAAGAAGAGGACGAAGAGAGAGGGGGAAGAGAGAGGAGGAAGAGAGGAAGAGGAGATAGAGGAGGAAGAGAGAGGACGAAGAGAGAGGAGAAAAGAGAGGAGGAAGAGAGAGGAAGAGGAGAGAGGGGGAAAAGAGAGGAGGAAGAGAAAGTAAAATGAGAGAGGAGGAAGAGAGAGGAGGAGAGAGAGGAGGAAGAGAGAGGAGAAAGAGAGAGGAGGAAGACAGATGAAGATGAGAGAGGAGGAAAAGAGAGGAGGAAGAGAGAGGGTAGGAAGAGAGGAGGAAGAGAGAGGAGGAAGAGAGAGAAGGAGATAGTGGAGGATATGAGAGGAGGAAGAGAGAGGAGGAAGAGAGTGGAAGAGGAGAGAGGAGGAGGAGACAGGAGGAAGAGAGAGGAAGAGGAGAGAGGAGGAAGAGAGATGAGGAAGAAAGAGGAAAAGAAGAGAGGAGGAGGAGAGAGGAGGAAAAGAGAGGAATGGGAGAAAGGAGGAAAAGAGAGGAGGAAGAGAGAGGAGGAAGAGAGAGAAGGATGATAGAGGAGGAAATGAGAGGAGGAAGAGAGAGGAGGAATAGAGAGGAGGAAGAGAGAGGAGGAGGAGAGAGGAGGAAGAGAGAGGAAGAGGCGAGAGGGGGAAGAGAGAGGAGGAAGAGCGAGGAAGAAGAGAGAGGAAGAGGAGAGAGGAGGAAGAGATATGAGGAAGAAATAAGAAAGAAGAGAGGAGGAGGAGAGAGGAGGAAGAGAGAGGAATGGGAGAGAGGAGGAAAAGAGAGGAGGAAGAGAGAGGAGGAAGAGCGAGGATTAAGAGAGAGGAAGATTAAAGAGGAGGAAGAGAGAGGAGGAAAAGGGAGGAGGAACAGAGTGGAAGAGGAGAGAGGATGAAGAGATAGGAGGAAGAGAGAGGAGAAAGAGAGAGGATGAAGAGAGAGGAAGAGGAGAGAAGAGGAAGATAGAGGATGAAGTGTGAGGAAGAGGAGAAAGGAGGAAGAGAGACGAGGAAGAGAGAAGAGGAAAAGAGAGGAGGAAGAGAGCGGAAGAGGACAGAGTAGGAATAGAGAGGAAAATGAGAGAGTAGGAAGAGAGAGGAAAAGGAGAGAGGAGGAAGAGGTGGAGGAAAAGTGAAGAGGAAGAGAGAGGAGGAAGAGAGAGGAGGAAGAGAGTGGAGGTAGAGGGAGGACGATGAGAGAAGAGGAAAAGAGAGGAGGAAGAGAGAGGAGGAAGAGAGTGGAGGAAGAGAGAGGAGGAAGAGAGAGGAAGAGGAGAGAGGAGGAGGAGAGAGGAGGAACAGAGAGGAAGATGAGAGAGGAGGAAGAGAGATGAGGAAGAAATAGGTAAAGAAGAGAGGAGGAGGACAGAGGAGGAAGAGAGAGGAATGGGAGAGAGGAGGAAAGAGAGGAGGAAGAGAGAGGAGGAAGAGAGAGGAGAAGAGAGAGGAAGATGAGAGAGGAGGAAGAGAGAGGAGGAAGAGCGAGGATTAAGAGAGAGGAGGAAGTGAGGTGAAGATTAAAGAGGAGGAAGAGAGAGGAGGAAAAGGGAGGAGGAACAGAGAGGAAGAGGAGAGATGATGAAGAGAGAGGAGGAAGAGAGAGGAGGAAGAGAGAGGAAGAGGAGAGAGGAGGAAAAGAGAGGAGGAAGAGAGAGGAGGAATAGTGAGAATAGGAGGAGAGAGGAGGAAGAGAGAGGAGGAAGAGAGAGGAGGAAGAGAGAGGAGAGAGAGGGAGAAGAGGTGAAATGAGGAAGAGTGAGGAAAAGGAGAGAGGAGGAAAAGAGATGGGGAAGAGAGAGGAGGAAGAGAGAGGAGGATGAGAGAGGAGGAAAAGAGAGGAGGAAAAGGGAGGAGGAACAGAGAGAAAGAGGAGAGAGGATGAAGAGAGAGGAGGAAGAGAGAGGAGGAAGAGAGAGGAGGAAAGAGAGGAGGAAGAGAGAGGAAGAGGAGAGAGTAGGAAGAGAGAGGAGGAAGAGAGAGGAAAATGAGAGAGGAGGAAGAGAGAGGAAAAGGAGAGAGGAGGAAGAGGTGGAGGAAGAGAGAGGAGGAAGAGGGAGGAAAATATAGAGGAGGAAAGAGAGGACGAAGAGAGAGGGGGAAGAGAGAGGAGGAAGAGAGAGGAAGAGGAGAGAGGAGGAAGAGAGAGGACGAAGAGAGAGGAGAAAAGAGAGGAGGAAGAGAGAGGAAGAGGAGAGAGGGGGAAAAGAGAGGAGGAAGAGAAAGTAAAATGAGAGAGGAGGAAGAGAGAGGAGAAGAGAGAGGAGGAAGAAAGAGGAGAAAGAGAGAGGAGGAAGACAGATGAAGATGAGAGAGGTGGAAAAGAGAGGAGGAAGAGAGAGGAGGAAGAGAGAGGAGGAAGAGAGAGGAAGAGGAGAGAGGAGGAAGAGATATGAGGAAGAAATAAGAAAGAAGAGAGGAGGAGGAGAGGAGGAGGAAGAGAGAGGAATGGGAGAGAGGAGAAAAGAGAGGAGGAAGAGAGAGGAGGAAGAGAGGAGGAGAAGAGAGGAAGAAAAGAGAGGAGGAAGAGAGAGGAGGATGGAGAGGAGGAAGAGAGAGGAAGAGGAGAGAGGAGGAGAGATATGAGGAAGAAATAAGAAAAGAAGAGAGGAGGAGGAGAGAGGAGGAAGAGAGAGGAAAGGGAGAGAGGAGGAAAAGAGAGGAGGAAGAGAGAGGAGGAACAGAGAGGAGGAAGAGAGAGGAAGAGGAGAGAGGAGGAAGAGAGAGGAGGAAGAGCGAGGATTAAGAGAGAGGAAGATTAAAGAGGAGGAAGAGAGAGGAGGAAAAGGGAGGAGGAACAGAGCGGAAGAGGAGAGAGGATGAAGATAGAGGATGAAGAGTGAGGAAGAGGAGAAAGGGGGAAGAGAGACGAGGAAGAGAGAAGAGGAAAAGAGAGGAGGAAGAAAGCGGAAGAGGACAGAGTAGGAATAGAGAGGAAAATGAGAGAGGAGGAAGAGAGAGGAAAAGGAGAGAGGAGGAAGAGGTGGAGGAAAAGTGAAGAGGAAAAGAGAGGAGGAAGAAGAGAGGAGGAAGAGAGAGGAGGTAGAGGGAGGACGATGAGAGAGGAGGAAAAGAGAGGAGGAAGAGAGAGGAGAAGAGAGAGGAGGAAGAGAGAGGAAGAGGAGAGAGGAGGAGGAGAGAGGAGGAACAGAGAGGAAGATGAGAGAGGAGGAAGAGAGATGAGGAAGAAATAGGAAAAGAAGAGAGGAGGAGGAGAGAGGAGGAAGAGAGAAGAATGGGAGAGAGGAGGAAAAGAGAGGAGGAAGAGAGAGGAGGAAGAGCGAGGATTAAGAGAGAGGAGGAAGTGAGGTGAAGATTAAAGAGGAGGAAGAGAGAGGAGGAAAAGGGAGGAGGAATAGAGAGGAAGAGAGAGATGATGAAGAGAGAGGAAGAAGAGAGGAGAAAGAGAGGGAAGAGAGGAGAGGAGGAAGAGAGATGAAGAGAGAGTAGGAAGAGAGGAGGAAGAGAGAGTGAATGAGAGAGGATGAGAGAGAAAAGGAGATAGGAGGAAGAGGTGGAGGAACAGAGAGTGGAAGAGGGATGAAAATATAGTGGAAAGAGAGGACGAAGAGAGTGGAAGAGGTGATGAGAGGAGGAAGAGAGGTGAGGAGATGAGAGAGGAAGAGTGAGGAAGAGTGAGAAGTGAGAAGATTAGCTGGGAAGAGAGGAGGAAGAGAAAGTAAAATGAGAGAGGATAGAGAGAGGATGTGAGAGGATGGAAGAGAGTAGAGAAAGAGAGAGGAGGAAGACAGATGAAGATGAGAGAGTGAAAAGGAGGAGGAAGAGAGTTGGAGGAAAAGAGAGGAGGTAGAGGGATGATAGAGGAGGATATGAGAGGAGGAAGAGAGGAGGTGTGAGTGGAGAGGAGAGTGTAGAGGAGACAGGAGGAAGAGAGAGGAAGAGGAGAGAGGAGGAGAGAGATGATGAAGAAGAGGAAAGAAGAGAGGAGGAGGAGATATGAGGAAAGAGGAGATGGAAGGAGGAGGAAGAGGAGGTGGAGGTGTGAAGGATGATAGAGGAGGAAATGAGAGGAGGAAGAGAGCGGAGGAATAGAGAGGAGGAAAGAGAGAAGAAGAGGAGAGAGGAGGAGGAGAGAGGAGGAAGAGAGAGGAAGAGGAGAGAGGAGGAAGAGAGATGAGGAAGAAAGAGGAAAAGAAGAGAGGAGGAGGAGAGGAGGAAAAGAGAGGAGGAAGAGAGAGGAGGAACAGAGAGGAGGAAGAGAGAGGAAGAGGAGAGAGGAGGAAGAGAGAGGAGGAAGAGCGAGGATTAAGAGAGAGGAAGATTAAAGAGGAGGAAGAGAGAGGAGGAAAAGGGAGGAGGAACAGAGTGGAAGAGGTGAGAGGATGAAGAGATAGGAGGAAGAGAGAGGAGAAGAGAGAGGACGAAGAGAGAGAAGAGGAGAGAAGAGGAAGATAGAGGATGAAGAGTGAGGAAGAGGAGAAAGGAGGAAGAGAGACGAGGAAGAGAGAAGAGGAAAGAGAGGAGGAAGAGAGCGGAAGAGGACAGAGTAGAATAGAGAGGAAAATGAGAGAGGAGGAAGAGAGAGGAAAAGGGGAGAGGAGGAAGAGGTGGAGGAAAAGTGAAGAGGAAGAGAGAGGAGGAAGAGAGAGGAGGAAGAGAGAGGAAGAGGAGAGAGGAGGAGGAGAGAGGAGGAACAGAGAGGAAGATGAGAGAGGAGGAAGAGAGATGAGAAGAAATAGGAAAGAAGAGAGGAGGAGGAGAGAGGAGGAAGAGAGAGGAATGGGAGAGAGGAGGAAAAGAGAGGAGGAAGAGAGAGGCGGAAGAGAGAGGAGAAAGAGAGAGGACGATGAGAGAGGTGGAAGAGAGAGGATGAAGAGCGAGGATTAAGAGAGAGGAGGAAGTGAGGTGAAGATTAAAGAGGAGGAAGAGAGAGGAGGAAAAGGGAGGAGGAACAGAGAGGAAGAGGAGAGATGATGAAGAGAGAGGAGGAAGAGAGAGGAGAAAGAGAGAGGAAGAGGAGAGAGGGGGAAAAGAGAGGAGGAAGAGTGAGGAGGAAGAGAGAGGAGAGAGAGGGAGAAGAGGAGAAATGAGGAAGAGTGAGGTTAAGGAGAGAGGAGGAAAAGAGATGGGGAAGAGAGAGGAGGAAGAGAGAGGAGGATGAGAGAGGAGGAAAAGAGAGGAGGAAAAGGGAGGAGGAACAGAGAGAAAGAGGAGAGAGGATGAAGAGAGAGGAGGAAGAGAGAGGAGGAAGAGAGAGGAGGAAAAGAGAGGAGGAAGAGAGAGGAAGAGGAGAGAGTAGGAAGAGAGAGGAGGAAGAGAGAGGAAAATGAGAGAGGAGGAAGAGAGAGGAAAAGGAGAGAGGAGGAAGAGGTGGAGGAAGAGAGAGGAGGAAGAGGGAGGAAAAATATAGAGGAGGAAAGAGAGGACGAAGAGAGAGGGGGAAGAGAGAGGAGGAAGAGAGAGGAAGAGGAGAGAGGAGGAAGAGAGAGGACGAAGAGAGAGGAGAAAAGAGAGGAGGAGAGAGAGGAAGAGGAGAGAGGGGGAAAAGAGAGGAGGAAGAGAAAGTAAAATGAGAGAGGAGGAAGAGAGAGGAGGAAGAGAGAGGAGGAAGAGAGAGGAGAAAGAGAGAGGAGGAAGACAGATGAAGATGAGAGAGGAGGAAAGAGAGGAGGAAGAGAGAGGAGGAAAAGAGAGGAGGAAGAGAGAGGAGGAAGAGAGAGAAGGAAGATAGTGGAGGATATGAGAGGAGGAAGAGAGAGGAGGAAGAGAGTGGAAGAGGAGAGAGGAGGAGGAGAGAGGAGGAAGGAGAGAGGAAGAGGAGAGAGGAGGAAGAGAGATGAGGAAGAAAGAGGAAAGAAGAGAGGAGGAGGAGAGAGGAGGAAAAGAGAGGAATGGGAGAGAGGAGGAAAGAGAGGAGGAAGAGAGAGGAGAAGAGAGTGAAGGATGATAGAGGAGGAAAAGAGAGGAGGAAGAGAGAGGAAGAATAGAGAGGAGGAAGAGAGAAGAAGAGGAGAGAGGAGGAGGAGAGAGGAGGAAGAGAGAAGAAGAGGAGAGAGGAGGAAGAGAGATGAGGAAGAAGAAGGAAAGAAGAGAGGAGGAGGAGAGAGGAGGAAAAGAGAGGAGGAAGAGAGAGGAGGAAGAGAGAGGAGGAAGAGAGAGGAAGAGGTGAGAGGTGGAAGAGAGAGGAGGAAGAGCGAGGAAGAAGAGAGAGGAGGAAGAGAGAGGAAGAGGAGAGAGGAGGAAGACAGAGGAGGAAAAGGGAGGAGGAACAGAGAGGAAGAGAAGAGAGGATGAAGAGAGAGGAGGAAGAGAGAGGAGGAAGAGAGAGGAGGAAGACAGAGGAGGAAGAGAGAGGAAGAGGAGAGAGGAGGAAGAGAGAGGATGAAGAGTGAGGAAGAGGAGAAAGGAGGAAGTGAGTGAAGGAAGAGAGCGGAGGAGGAGAGAGGAGGAAGAGAGAGAAGGATGATAGAGGAGGAAATGAGAGGAGTAAGAGAGAGGAGGTAGAGAGAGGAGGAAGAGAGGAGGAGGAAGAGAGAGGAAGAGGAGAGAGGAGGAAAAGAGAGGAGGAAGAGAGAGGAGGAAGAGAGAGGAGGAAGAGAGAGGAAGAGGCGAGAGGGGGAAGAGAGAGGAGGAAGAGCGAGGAGAGAGAGGGAGAAGAGGAGAAATGAGGAAGAGTGAGGAAAAGGAGAGAGGAGGAAAAGAGATGGGGAAGAGAGAGGAGGAAGAGAGAGGAGGATGAGAGAGGAGGAAAAGACAGGAGGAAAAGGGAGGAGGAACAGAGAGAAAGAGGAGAGAGGATGAAGAGAGAGGAGGAAGAGAGAGGAGGAAGAGAGAGGAGGAAAAGAGAGGAGGAAGAGAGAGGAAGAGGAGAGAGTAGGAAGAGAGAGGAGGAAGAGAGAGGAAAATGAGAGAGGAGGAAGAGAGAGGAAAAGGAGAGAGGAGGAAGAGGTAGAGGAAGAGAGAGGAGGAAGAGGGAGGAAAAATATAGAGGAGGAAAAGAGAGGACGAAGAGAGAAGGGGAAGAGAGAGGAGGAAGAGAGAGGAAGAGGAGAGAGGAGGAAGAGAGAGGACGAAGAGAGAGGAGAAAAGAGAGGAGGAAGAGAGAGGAAGAGGAGAGAGGGGGAAAAGAGAGGAGGAAGAGAAAGTAAAATGAGAGAGGAGGAAGAGTGAGGAGGAAGAGAGAGGAGGAAGAGAGAGGAAAAAGAGAGAGGAGGAAGACAGATGAAGATGAGAGAGGAGGAAAAGAGAGGAGGAAGAGAGAGGAGGAAAAGAGAGGAGGAAGAGAGAGGAGGAAGAGAGAGGAGGAAGAGAGAGGAAGAGGAGAGAGGAGGAAGAGATATGAGGAAGAAATAAGAAAAGAAGAGAGGAGGAGGAGAGAGGAGGAAGAGAGAGGAATGGGAGAGAGGAGGAAAAGAGAGGAGGAAGAGAGAGGAGGAAGAGAGAGGAGGAGAAGAGAGGAGGAAAAGAGAGGAGGAAGAGAGAGGAGGAAGAGAGAGGAGGAAGAGAGAGGAAGAGGAGAGAGGAGGAAGAGATATGAGGAAGAAATAAGAAAAGAAGAGAGGAGGAGGAGAGAGGAGGAAGAGAGAGGAATGGGAGAGAGGAGGAAAAGAGAGGAGGAAGAGAGAGGAGGAACAGAGAGGAGGAAGAGAGAGGAAGAGGAGAGAGGAGGAAGAGAGAGGAGGAAGAGCGAGGATTAAGAGAGAGGAAGATTAAAGAGGAGGAAGAGAGAGGAGGAAAAGGGAGGAGGAACAGAGTGGAAGAGGAGAGAGGATGAAGATAGAGGATGAAGAGTGAGGAAGAGGAGAAAGGAGGAAGAGAGACGAGGAAGAGAGAAGAGGAAAAGAGAGGAGGAAGAAAGCGGAAGAGGACAGAGTAGGAATAGAGAGGAAAATGAGAGAGGAGGAAGAGAGAGGAAAAGGAGAGAGGAGGAAGAGGTGGAGGAAAAGTGAAGAGGAAAAGAGAGGAGGAAGAGAGAGGAGGAAGAGAGAGGAGGTAGAGGGAGGACGATGAGAGAGGAGGAAAAGAGAGGAGGAAGAGAGAGGAGGAAGAGAGAGGAGGAAGAGAGAGGAGGAAGAGAGAGGAAGAGGAGAGAGGAGGAGGAGAGAGGAGGAACAGAGAGGAAGATGAGAGAGGAGGAAGAGAGATGAGGAAGAAATAGGAAAAGAAGAGAGGAGGAGGAGAGAGGAGGAAGAGAGAGGAATGGGAGAGAGGAGGAAAAGAGAGGAGGAAGAGAGAGGAGGAAGAGAGAGGAGAAAGAGAGAGGAAGATGAGAGAGGAGGAAGAGAGAGGAGGAAGAGCGAGGATTAAGAGAGAGGAGGAAGTGAGGTGAAGATTAAAGAGGAGGAAGAGAGAGGAGGAAAAGGGAGGAGGAATAGAGAGGAGGAGGAGAGATGATGAAGAGAGAGGAGGAAGAGAGAGGAGAAAGAGAGAGGAAGAGGAGAGAGGAGGAAGAGAGAGGAAGAGGAGAGAGTAGGAAGAGAGAGGAGGAAGAGAGAGGAAAATGAGAGAGGAGGAAGAGAGAGGAAAAGGAGAGAGGAGGAAGAGGTGGAGGAACAGAGAGGAGGAAGAGGGAGGAAAAATATAGAGGAGGAAAAGAGAGGACGAAGAGAGAGGGGGAAGAGAGAGGAGGAAGAGAGAGGAAGAGGAGAGAGGAGGAAGAGAGAGGACGAAGAGAGAGGAGAAAAGAGAGGAGGAAGAGAGAGGAAGAGGAGAGAGGGGGAAAAGAGAGGAGGAAGAGAAAGTAAAATGAGAGAGGAGGAAGAGAGAGGAGGAAGAGAGAGGAGGAAGAGAGAGGAGAAAGAGAGAGGAGGAAGACAGATGAAGATGAGAGAGGAGGAAAAGAGAGGAGGAAGAGAGAGGAGGAAAAGAGAGGAGGAAGAGAGAGGAGGAAGAGAGAGAAGGATGGAGAGATGAGGAAGAAAGAGGAAAAGAAGAGAGGAGGAGGAGAGAGGAGGAAAAGAGAGGAATGGGAGAGAGGAGGAAAAGAGAGGAGGAAGAGAGAGGAGGAAGAGAGTGAAGGATGATAGAGGAGGAAAAGAGAGGAGGAAGAGAGAGGAGGAATAGAGAGGAGGAAGAGAGAAGAAGAGGAGAGAGGAGGAGGAGAGAGGAGGAAGAGAGAAGAAGAGGAGAGAGGAGGAAGAGAGATGAGGAAGAAAGAGGAAAAGAAGAGAGGAGGAGGAGAGAGGAGGAAAAGAGAGGAGGAAGAGAGAGGAGGAAGAGAGAGGAGGAAGAGAGAGGAAGAGGTGAGAGGTGGAAGAGAGAGGAGGAAGAGCGAGGAAGAAGAGAGAGGAGGAAGAGAGAGGAAGAGGAGAGAGGAGGAAGACAGAGGAGGAAAAGGGAGGAGGAACAGAGAGGAAGAGAAGAGAGGATGAAGAGAGAGGAGGAAGAGAGAGGAGGAAGAGAGAGGAGGAAGACAGAGGAGGAAGAGAGAGGAAGAGGAGAGAGGAGGAAGAGAGAGGATGAAGAGTGAGGAAGAGGAGAAAGGAGGAAGTGAGTGAAGGAAGAGAGCGGAGGAGGAGAGAGGAGGAAGAGAGAGAAGGATGATAGAGGAGGAAATGAGAGGAGTAAGAGAGAGGAGGTAGAGAGAGGAGGAAGAGAGGAGGAGGAAGAGAGAGGAAGAGGAGAGAGGAGGAAAAGAGAGGAGGAAGAGAGAGGAGGAAGAGAGAGGAGGAAGAGAGAGGAAGAGGCGAGAGGGGGAAGAGAGAGGAGGAAGAGCGAGGAGAGAGAGGGAGAAGAGGAGAAATGAGGAAGAGTGAGGAAAAGGAGAGAGGAGGAAAAGAGATGGGGAAGAGAGAGGAGGAAGAGAGAGGAGGATGAGAGAGGAGGAAAAGACAGGAGGAAAAGGGAGGAGGAACAGAGAGAAAGAGGAGAGAGGATGAAGAGAGAGGAGGAAGAGAGAGGAGGAAGAGAGAGGAGGAAAAGAGAGGAGGAAGAGAGAGGAAGAGGAGAGAGGTAGGAAGAGAGAGGAGAAGAGAGAGGAAATGAGAGAGGAGGAAGAGAGAGGAAAAGGAGAGAGGAGGAAGAGGTAGAGGAAGAGAGAGGAGGAAGAGGGAGGAAAAATATAGAGGAGGAAAAGAGAGGACGAAGAGAGAAGGGGAAGAGAGAGGAGGAAGAGAGAGGAAGAGGAGAGAGGAGGAAGAGAGAGGACGAAGAGAGAGGAGAAAAGAGAGGAGGAAGAGAGAGGAAGAGGAGAGAGGGGGAAAAGAGAGGAGGAAGAGAAAGTAAAATGAGAGAGGAGGAAGAGTGAGGAGGAAGAGAGAGGAGGAAGAGAGAGGAAAAGAGAGAGGAGGAAGACAGATGAAGATGAGAGAGGAGGAAAAGAGAGGAGGAAGAGAGAGGAGGAAAAGAGAGGAGGAAGAGAGAGGAGGAAGAGAGAGGAGGAAGAGAGAGGAAGAGGAGAGAGGAGGAAGAGATATGAGGAAGAAATAAGAAAAGAAGAGAGGAGGAGGAGAGAGGAGGAAGAGAGAGGAATGGGAGAGAGGAGGAAAAGAGAGGAGGAAGAGAGAGGAGGAAGAGAGAGGAGGAGAAGAGAGGAGGAAAAGAGAGGAGGAAGAGAGAGGAGGAAGAGAGAGGAGGAAGAGAGAGGAAGAGGAGAGAGGAGGAAGAGATATGAGGAAGAAATAAGAAAGAAGAGAGGAGGAGGAGAGAGGAGGAAGAGAGAGGAATGGGAGAGAGGAGGAAAAGAGAGGAGGAAGAGAGAGGAGGAACAGAGAGGAGGAAGAGAGAGGAAGAGGAGAGAGGAGGAAGAGAGAGGAGGAAGAGCGAGGATTAAGAGAGAGGAAGATTAAAGAGGAGGAGAGAGAGGAGGAAAAGGGAGGAGGAACAGAGTGGAAGAGGAGAGAGGATGAAGATAGAGGATGAAGAGTGAGGAAGAGGAGAAAGGAGGAAGAGAGACGAGGAAGAGAGAAGAGGAAAAGAGAGGAGGAAGAAAGCGGAAGAGGACAGAGTAGGAATAGAGAGGAAATGAGAGAGGAGGAAGAGAGAGGAAAAGGAGAGAGGAGGAAGAGGTGGAGGAAAGTGAAGAGGAAAGAGAGGAGGAAGAGAGAGGAGGAAGAGAGAGGAGGTAGAGGGAGGACGATGAGAGAGGAGGAAAAGAGAGGAGGAAGAGAGAGGAGGAAGAGAGAGGAGGAAGAGAGGAGAGGAAGAGAGAGGAAGAGGAGAGAGGAGGAGGAGGAGGAACAGAGAGGAAGATGAGAGAGGAGGAAGAGAGGATGAGGAAGAAATAGGAAAGAGAGAGGAGGAGAGAGAGGAGAAGAGGAGGAATGGGAGAGAGGAGGAAAGAGAGGAGGAAGAGAGAGGAGGAAGAGAGAGGAGAAAGAGAGAGGAAGATGAGAGAGGAGGAAGAGAGAGGAGGAAGAGCGAGGATTAAGAGAGAGGAGGAAGTGAGGTGAGATTAAAGAGAGGAAGAGAGAGGAGGAAAAGAGGAGGGAATAGAGAGGAGGAGAGAGTGATGAGAGAGAGGAGGAAGAGAGAGGAGAAAGAGAGAGGAAGAGGAGAGAGGAGGAAGAGAGAGGAAGAGAGAGAGTAGGAAGAGAGAGGAGGAAGAGAGAGGAAATGAGAGAGGAGAAGAGAGAGGAAAAGGAGAGAGGAGGAAGAGGTGAGGAACAGAGAGGAGGAAGAGGAGGAAAAATATAGAGGAGGAAAAAGAGACGAAGAGAGAGGGGAAGAGAGAGGTGGAAGAGAGAGAGGAAGCAGGAGAAGAGGAGAAGAGAAGCGAAGACGAGATGAAAGAGAGGAAGAGAAGAGAGAGAGGAGAAAGAGAGTAGAAGAGAAAGTAAATGAGAGAGGAGGAAGAGAGAGGAGGAAGAGAGAGGAGGAAGAGAGAGGAGAAGAGAGAGGAGGAAGACAGATGAAGATGAGAGAGGAGAAAAGAGAGGAGGAAGAGAGAGGAGGAAAGAGAGGAGGAAGAGAGAGGAGAGAAGAGAGAAGAGAGAGGAGGAAAAGAGAGGAGGAAGAGAGAGGAGGAAGAGAGAGAAGGATGATAGAGGAGGATATGAGAGGAGGAAGAGAGAGGAGGAAGAGAGTGGAAGAGGAGAGAGGAGGAGGAGACAGGAGGAAGAGAGAGGAAGAGGAGAGAGGAGGAAGAGAGATGAGGAAGAAAGAGGAAAAGAAGAGAGGAGGAGGAGAGAGGAGGAGGAAAAGAGAGGAATGGGAGGAGAGGAGGAAAAGAGAGGAGGAAGAGAGAGAGGAAGAGAGTGAAGGATGATAGAGGAGGAATGAGAGGAGGAAGAGAGCGGAGGAATAGAGAGGAGGAAAGAGAGAAGAAGAGGAGAGAGGAGGAGGAGAGAGGAGGAAGAGAGAGGAAGAGGAGAGAGGAGGAAGAGAGATGAGGAAGAAAGAGGAAAAGAAGAGAGGAGGAGGAGGAGGAGGAAAAGAGAGGAGGAAGAGAGAGGAGGAACAGAGAGGAGGAAGAGAGAGGAAGAGGAGAGAGGAGGAAGAGAGAGGAGGAAGAGCGAGGAGTAAGAGAGAGGAAGATTAAAGAGGAGGAAGAGAGAGGAGGAAAAGGGAGGAGGAACAGAGTGGAAGAGGAGAGAGGATGAAAGAGATAGAGGAAGGAGAGAGGAGAAAGAGAGAGGACGAAGAGAGAGGAAGAGGAGAGAAGAGGAAGATAGAGGATGAAGAGTGAGGAAGAGGAGAAAGGAGGAAGAGAGACGAGGAAGAGAGAAGAGGAAAGAGAGGAGGAGAGAGCGGAGAGGACAGAGTAGGAATAGAGAGGAAAATGAGAGAGGAGAAGAGAGAGGAAAAGGGGAGAGGAGGAAGAGGTGGAGGAAAAGTGAAGAGGAAGAGAGAGGAGGAAGAGAGAGGAGGAAGAGAGAGGAAGAGGAGAGAGGAGGAGGAGAGAGGAGGAACAGAGAGGAAGATGAGAGGAGGAGAGAGAGTGAGGAAGAAATAGGAAAGAGAGAGGAGGAGGAGAGAGGAGGAAGAGAGAGGAATGGGAGAGAGGAGGAAAAGAGAGGAGGAAGAGAGAGGAGGAAGAGAGAGGAAGAAAGAGAGAGGAAGACTGAGAGAGGTGGAAGAGAGAGGAGAGAGCGAGATAAGAGAGAGGAGGAAGTGAGGTGAAGATTAAAGAGGAGGAAGAGAGAGGAGGAAAAGGAGAGGAACAGAGAGGAAGAGGAGAGATGATGAAGAGAGAGGAGGAAGAGAGAGGAAGAGGCGAGAGGTGGAAGAGAGAGGAAGAAGAGCGAGGAAGAAGAGAGAGGAGGAAGAGAGAGGAAGAGGAGAGAGGAGGAAGACAGAGGAGGAAAAGGGAGGAGGAACAGAGAGGAAGAGAAGAGAGGATGAAGAGAGAGGAGGAAGAGAGAGGAGGAAGAGAGAGGAGGAAGACAGAGGAGGAAGAGAGAGGAAGAGGAGAGAGGAGGAAGAGAGAGGATGAAGAGTGAGGAAGAGGAGAAAGGAGGAAGAGAGTGAAGGAAGAGAGCGGAGGAGGAGAGAGGAGGAAGAGAGAGAAGGATGATAGAGGAGGAAATGAGAGGAGTAAGAGAGAGGAGGTAGAGAGAGGAGGAAGAGAGGAGGAGGAAGAGAGAGGAAGAGGAGAGAGGAGGAGGAGAGAGGAGAAAGAGAGAGGAGGAAGAGAGAGGAGGAAGAGAGAGAAGGATGATAGAGGAGGAAATGAGAGGAGGAAGAGAGAGGAGGAAGAGAGAGGAGGAAGAGAGAGGAGGAGGAGAGAGGAGGAAAAGAGAGGAGGAAGAGAGAGGAGGAAGAGAGAGGAGGAAGAGAGAGGAAGAGGCGAGAGGGGGAAGAGAGAGGAGGAAGAGCGAGGAAGAAGAGAGTGGAGGAAGAGAGAGGAAGAGGAGAGAGGAGGAAGACAGAGGAGGAAAAGGGAGGAGGAGCAGAGAGGAAGAGAAGAGAGGATGAAGAGAGAGGAGGAAGAGAGAGGAGGAAGAGAGAGGAGGAATACAGAAGATGAAGAGAGAGGAAGAGGAGAGAGGAGGAAGAGAGAGGATGAAGAGTGAGGAAGAGGAGAAAGGAGGAAGAGAGTGAAGGAAGATAGAGGAGGAAGAGAGAGGAGGAGGAGAGAGGAGGAAAAGAGAGGAGGAAGAGAGAGGAGGAAGAGAGAGGAAGAGAATAGAGGAGGAGGAGAGAGGAGAAAGAGAGAGGAGGAAGAGAGAGGAGGAAGAGAAAGGAAGAGGAGAGAGGAGGGAGAGAGAAAGTGGGAGGATAGAGGATGAAGAAAGAGGAGGAAGAGAGAGGAGGAAGAGAGAGGAAGAGGAGAGAGAAGGGAGAGAGAGAGTAGTAGGAGAGAGGAGGAACAGAGAGGAGGAAGAGAGAGGAGGAAAAGAGAGGAGGAAGAGATAGGAAGAGGAGAGAGTAGGAAGAGAGAGGAGGAAGAGACAGGAAAAGTAGAGAGGAGGAAAAGAGAGGAGAAAGAGAGAGGAGGAAGAGAGTGGAGGAAGAGAGAGGATTAAGAGAGAGGAAGATTAAAGAGGAGGAAGAGAGAGGAGGAAAAGGGAGGAGGAACAGAGTGGAAGAGGAGAGAGGATGAAGAGATAGGAGGAAGAGAGAGGAGAAAGAGAGAGGACGAAGAGAGAGGAAGAGGAGAGAAGAGGAAGAGAGAGGATGAAGAGTGAGGAAGAGGAGAAAGGAGGAAGAGAGACGAGGAAGAGAGAAGAGGAAAAGAGAGGAGGAAGAGAGCGGAAGAGGACAGAGTAGGAATAGAGAGGAAAATGAGAGAGGAGGAAGAGAGAGGAAAAGGAGAGAGGAGGAAGAGGTGGAGGAAAAGTGAAGAGGAAGAGAGAGGAGGAAGAGAGAGGAGGTAGAGGGAGGAGGATGAGAGAGGAGGAAGAGAGAGGAAGATGAGAGAGGAGGAAGAGAGATGAGGAAGAAATAGGAAAAGAAGAGAGGAGGAGGAGAGAGGAGGAAGAGAGAGGAATGGGAGAGAAGAGGAAAAGAGAGGAGGCAGAGAGAGGGGGAAGAGAGAGGAGGAAGAGAGAGGAAGAGGAGAGAGGAGGAAGAGAGAGGAGGAAGAGCGAGGATTAAGAGAGAGGAGGAAGAGAGAGGAGGAAGAGAGGTGAAGATTAAAGAGGAGGAAGAGAGAGGAGGAAAAGGGAGGAGGAACAGAGAGGAAGAGGAGAGAGGATGAAGAGAGAGGAGGAAGAGAGAGGAGAAAGAGAGAGGAGGAACAGAGAGGAAGAGGAGAGAGGATGAAGAGAGATAGGAAGAGATAGGACGAAGAGAGAGGAGGAAGAGAGAGGAGGTAGAGGGAGGAGGAAGATAGAGGAGGAAGAGAGATGAGGAAGAGAGAGGAGGAATAGTGAGAATAGGAGGAGAGAGGAGGAAGAGAGAGGAGGAAGAGAGAGGAGGAAGAGGGAGGAGAGAGAGGGAGAAGAGGAGAAATGAGGAAGAGTGAGGAAAAGGAGAGAGGAGGAAAAGAGATGGGGAAGAGAGAGGAGGAAGAGAGAGGAGGATGAGAGAGGAGGAAATGAGAGGAGGAAAAGGGAGGAGGAGTAGAGAGAAAGAGGGGAGAGGATGAAGAGAGAGGAGGAAGATAGAGGAGGAAGAGAGAGGAGGAAAAGAGAGGAGGAAGAGAGAGGAAGAGGAGAGAGTAGGAAGAGAGAGGAGGAAGAGAGAGGAAAATGAGAGAGGAGGAAGAGAGAGGAAAAGGAGAGAGGAGGAAGAGGTGGAGGAAGAGAGAGGAGGAAGAGAGAGGAATAATACAGAGGAGGAAAAGAGAGGACGAAGAGAGAGGGGGAAGAGAGAGGAGGAAGAGAGAGGAAGAGGATAGAGGAGGAAGAGAGAGGACGAAGAGAGAGGAGAAAAGAGAGGAGGAAGAGAGAGGAAGAGGAGAGAGGGGGAAAAGAGAGGAGGAAGAGAAAGTAAAATGAGAGAGGAGGAAGAGAGAGGAGGAAGAGAGAGGAGGAAGAGAGAGCAGGAAGAGAGAGGAGGAAGACAGATGAAGATGAGAGAGGAGGAAAGAGAGGAGGAAGAGAGAGGAGGAAAAGAGAGGAGGAAGAGAGAGGAGGAAGAGAGAGAAGGATGATAGAGGAGGATATGAGAGGAGGAAGAGAGAGGAGGAAGAGAGTGGAAGAGGAGAGAGGAGGAGGAGACAGGAGGAAGAGAGAGGAAGAGGAGAGAGGAGGAAGAGAGATGAGGAAGAAAGAGGAAAAGAAGAGAGGAGGAGGAGAGAGGAGGAAAAGAGAGGAATGGGAGAGAGGAGGAAAAGAGAGGAGGAAGAGAGAAGAAGAGGAGAGAGGAGGAGGAGAGAGGAGGAAGAGAGAGGAAGAGGAGAGAGGAGGAAGAGAGATGAGGAAGAAAGAGGAAAAGAAGAGAGGAGGAGGAGAGAGGAGGAAAAGAGAGGAGGAAGAGAGAGGAGGAAGAGAGAGGAGGAAGAGAGAGGAAGAGGCGAGAGGGGGACGAGAGAGGAGGAAGAGCGAGGAAGAAGAGAGAGGAGGAAGAGAGAGGAAGAGGAGAGAGGAGGAAGACAGCGGAGGAAAAGGGAGGAGGAACAGAGAGGAAGAGAAGAGAAGATGAAGAGAGAGGAGGAAGAGAGAGGAGGAAGAGAGAGGAGGAAGACAGAGGAGGAAGAGAGAGGAAGAGGAGAGAGGAGGAAGAGAGAGGATGAAGAGTGAGGAAGAGGAGAAAGGAGGAAGAGTGTGAAGGAAGAGAGAGGAGGAGGAGAGAGGAGGAAGAGAGAGAAGGAAGAGAGAAAAAGAGGAGAGAGGAGGAGGAGAGAGGAGGAAGAGAGAGGAAGAGGAGAGAGGAAGAGGAGAGAGGAGGAAGAGAGATGAGGAAGAATAGGAAAAGAAGAGAGGAGGAGGAGAGAGGAGGAAGAGAGAGGAATGGGAGAGAGGAGGAAAAGAGAGGAGGAAGAGAGAGGAGGAAGAGAGAGGAGGAGAAGAGAGGAGGAAAAGAGAGGAGGAAGAGAGAGGAGGAAGAGAGAGGAGGAAGAGAGAGGAAGAGGAGAGAGGAGGAAGAGATATGAGGAAGAAATAAGAAAAGAAGAGAGGAGGAGGAGAGAGGAGGAAGAGAGAGGAGGAAGATAGAGAAGGATGAAAGAGGAGGAAATGAGAGGAGGAAGAGAGAGGAGGAAGAGAGATGAAGATTAAAGAGGAGGAAGAGAGAGGAGGAAAAGGGAGGAGGAACAGAGTGAAGAGGAGAGAGGATGAAGAGAGAGGAGGAAGAGAGAAGAAGAGGAGAGAGGAGGAGGAGAGAGGAGGAAGAGAGAGGAAGAGGAGAGAGGAGGAGGAGAGAGGAGAAAGAGAGAGGAGGAAGAGAGATGAGGGAAGAGAGAGGAAGAGGAGAGAGGAGGAAGAGAGATGAGGAAGAAATAGGAAAAGAAGAGAGGAGGAGGAGAGAGGAGGAAGAAAGAGGAATGGGAGAGAGGAGGAAAAGAGAGGAGGAAGAGAGAGGAGGAAGAGAGAGGAGGAGAAGAGAGGAGGAAAGAGAGGAGGAAGAGAGAGGAGGAAGAGAGAGGAGGAAGAGAGAGGAGGAAGGGAGAGGAGGAAGAGAGGAGGAAGAGAGAGGAGGAAGAGAGAGGAGGAAGAGAGAGGATGAAGAGTGAGGAAGAGGAGAAAGGAGGAAGAGAGACGAGGAAGAGAGAGGAGGAAGAGAGAGGAGGAAGGGAGAGGAGGATGAAAGAGGAGGAAATGAGAGGAGGAAGAGAGAGAGGAGGAAGAGAGAGGAGGTAGAGAGAGGAGGAAGAGAGAGGAGGAAGAGAGAGGAGGGAGAGAGAGAGTAGGAGGTGAGAGGAGGAAGAGAGAGGAGCAAGAGAGAGGAGGAAGAGAGAGGAAGAGGAGAGAGGAGGGAGAGAGAGAGTAGTAGGAGAGAGGAGGAACAGAGAGGAGGAAGAGAGAGGAGGAAAGGAGAGGAGGAAGAGATAGGAAGAGGAGAGAGTAGGAAGAGAGAGGAGGAAGAGACAGGAAAATGAGAGATGAGGAAGAGAGAGGAACAGGAGAGAGGAGGAAGAGAGAGGAGGAAGAGAGAGGAGGAAGAGAGAGAAGGAAGAGAGAGGAAAATAGAGAGGAGGAACAGAGAGTAGGAAGAGAGAGGGGGAAGAGAGAGGAGGAAGAGAGAGGGGGAAGAGAGAAGAGGAAGAGAGAGGAAGAGGAGAGAGGAGGAAGAGAGAGGAGGAAGAGAGAGGAGGAAAGAGAGGAGGTAGAGAGAGGAAGATGAGAGAGTAGGAAGAGAGAGGAGGAAGAGAGAAGAAAATGAGAGAGGAGGAAGAGAGAGGAAAAGGAGAGAGGAGGAAGAGGTGGAGAAAAGATAGAAGGAAGAGAGAGGAGGAAGAGAGAGGAGGAAGAGAGATGAGAAAGAGAGAGGAAGAGGAGAGAGGATGAAGAGAGAGAAAAAGAAGAGAGGAGGAATAGAGAGGGGGAAGAGAGAGGAGGAAGAGAGAGGAACAGGAGAGAGGAGGAAGAGAGAGGAGGAAGAGAGAGGAGGAAGAGAGGAGGAAGAGACAGGAGGAAGAGAGAGGAGGAGTAGAGAGGAGGAAGAGAGAGGAGGAAGAGAGAGGAAGAGGAGAGAGGAGGAATAGAAAGGAGGAAGAGAGAAGAGGAAGAGAGAAGAGGAAGAGAGACGAAGAGGAGAGAGGAGGAGCAGAGAGGAGGAAGAGAGAGGAGGAAGAGAGAGGAGGAGGAGAGAGGAGGAAGAGAGAAGAGGAAAAGAGAAGAGGAAGATAGAGGAGGAAGAGACAGAGTAGGAGGAGAGAGGAGGAAGAGAGAGGAGGAAGAGAGAGGAGGAAGAGAGAGGACGATGAGGGAGGAAGAGGAGAAAGGAGGAAGAGAGAGGAAAAGGAGAGAGGAGGAATAGAGAGGAGGAAGAGAGAGGAGGAAGAGAGAGGAGGATGAGAGAGGAGGAAATGAGAGGAGGAAGAGAGAGGAGGAAGAGAGAGGAGAAGAGAGAGGAGGAAGAGAGAGGAAGAGGAGAGAGGAGGAGGAGAGAGGAGGAAGAGAGAGGATGATGAGAGAGGAGGATGAGAGATGAGGAAGAAATAGGAAAAGAAGAGAGGAGGAGGAGAGAGGAGGAAGAGAGAGGAATGGGAGAGAGGAGGAAAGAGAGGAGGAGAGAGAGAGGAGGAAGAGAGAGGAGGAAGAGAGAGGAAGATGAGAGAGGAGGAAGAGAGAGGAGGAAGAGCGAGGATTAAGAGAGAGGAGGAAGACAGGTGAAGATTAAAGAGGAGGAAGAGAGAGGAGGAAAAGGGAGGAGGAACAGAGAGGAAGAGGAGAGAGGATGAAGAGAGAGGAGGAAGAGAGAGGAGAAAGAGAGAGGAGGAAGAGAGAGGAAGAGGAGAGAGGAGGAAGAGAGATGATGACGAGTGAGGAAGAGGAGAAATGAGGGAATTGAGATGAGGAAGAGATAGGAGGAAGAGAGAGGAGGTAGAGCGAGGAGGTAGACGGAGGAGGAAGAGACAGGAGGAAGAGAGAGGAGGTAGAGAGAGGAGGAAGAGAGAGGAGGAAGAGAGAGGAGGGAGAGAGAGAGTAGGAGGAGAGAGGAGGAAGAGAGAGGAGGAAGAGAGAGGAAAATGAGAGAGGAGGAAGAGAGAGGAAAAGGAGAGAGGAGGAAGAGGTGGAGGAAAAGAGAAGAGGAAGAGAGAGGACGAAGAGAGAGGAATAATAGAGAGGAGGAAAAGAGAGGAGGAAGAGAGAGGGGGAAGAGAGAGGAGGAAGAGAGAGGAAGAGGAGAGAGGAGGAAGAGAGAGGAGGAAGAGAGATGAAGATTAAAGAGGAGGAAGAGAGAGGAGGAAAAAGGAGGAGGAACAGAGAGGAAGAGGAGAGAGGATGAAGAGAGAGGAGGAAGAGAGAGGAAGAGGAGAGAGAGGAGGAAGAGAGAGCATGAAGAGTGAGGAGGTAGAGAGAGGAGGAAGAGAGAGGAGGAAGGGAGAGAAAGAGGAGAGAGGAGGGAGAGAGAGGAAGAGGACAGAGGAGGAAGAGAGAGGAGGGAGAGAGAGAGTAGGAGGTGAGAGGAGGAAGAGAGACGAGGAAGAGAGAGGAGGAAGAGAGAGGAAGAGGAGAGAGGAGGAGGAGAGAGGAGGAAGACAGAGGAGGAAGAGAGAGGAGGAAGAGAGAGGAGGGAAGAGAGAGGAAGAGGATAGAGGAGGGAGAGAGAGGAAGAGGACAGAGGAGGAAGAGAGAGGAGGAAGAGAGAGGAGGAAAGAGAGGAGGTAGAGAGAGGTAGATGAGAGTGTAGGAAGAGAGAGGAGGAAGAGAGAGGAAAATGAGAGAGGAGGAAGAGAGAGGAAAAGGAGACAGGAGAAGAGGTGGAGGAAAAGATAGAAGGAAGAGAGAGTAGGAAGAGAGAGGAGGAAGAGAGAGGAAGAGGAGAGAGGAGGAAGAGAGAGGAAAAGGAGAGAGGAGGAAGAGGTGGAGGAAAAGATAGAAGGAAGAGAGAGTAGGAGAGAGAGGAGTAAGAGAGAGGAACAGGAGAGAGGAGGAAGAGAGAGGAGGAAGAGAGAGGAGGGAGAGAGAGAGTAGGAGGAGAGAGGAGGAAGAGAGAGGAGAAAGAGAGAGGAAAATGAGAGAGGAGGAAGAGAGAGGAAAAGGAGAGAGGAGGAAGAGGTGGAGGAATAGAGAGGAGGAAGAGAGAGGAGGAAGAGAGAGGAGGAAGAGAGAGGCAGAGGAGAGAGGGGGGAGAGAGAGAGTAGTAGGAGAGAGGAGGAACAGAGAGGAGGAAGAGAGAGGAGGAAAAGAGAGGAGGAAGAGAGAGGAGGAAGAGAGAGGAGGAAGAGAGAGGAGGAAGCGAGAGGAGGAAGAGAGAGGAAGATGAGAGAGGAGGAAGAGAGAGGAGGAAGAGCGAGGATTAAGAGAGAGGAGGAAGAGAGGTGAAGATATTAAAGAGGAGGAAGAGAGGAGGAAAAGGGAGGAGGAACAGAGAGGAAGAGGAGAGAGGATGAAGAGAGAGGAGGAAGAGAGAGGAGAAAGAGAGAGGAGGAAGAGAGAGTAAGAGGAGAGAGGAGGAAGAGAGATGATGACGAGTGAGGAAGAGGAGAAGGAGGAAGAGAGATGAGGAAGAGATAGGAGGAAGAGAGCGGAGGAAGAGAGAGGAGGTATAGGAGGAGGAAGAGAGAGGAGGAAGAGAGAGGAAATAGAGAGAGGAGGAAGATGAGAGGAGGAAGAGAGGGGAGGGAGAGAGAGAGTAGCAGGAGAGAGGAGGAAGAGAGAGGAGGAAGAGAGAGGAAAATGAGAGAGGAGGAAGAGAGAGGAGGAAGAGAGAGGACGAAGAGAGAGGAAGAGGAGAGAGGAGGAGGAGAGAGGAGGAAGAGAGAGGAAGATGAGAGAGGAGGAAGAGAGAGGAAGAGGAGAAATGAAGAAGAGAGAGGAGGTAGAGCGAGGAGGAAGAGAGAGGAGGAAGAGAGAGGAAGAGGAATGAGGAGGAAGACAGAGGAGGAAAAGGGAGGAGGAACAGAGAGGATGAGGAGAGAGGATGAAGAGAGAGGAGGAAGAGAGAGGAGGAAGAGAGAGGAGGGAGAGAGAGTATAGGAGGAGAGAGGAGGAGGAGAGAAGAGGAAGAGAGAGGAGGAAAAGAGAGGAGGAAGAGAGAGGAAGAGGAGAGAGTAGGAAGAGAAAGGAAAATGAGAGAGGAGGAAGAGAGAGGAAAATAGAGAGGAGGAAAGAGAGGAGGAAGAGAGAGGGGGAAGAGAGAGGAGGAAGAGAGAGGAAGAGGAGAGAGGAGGAAGAGAGAGGAGGAAGAGAGAAGAGGAAGAGAGGCGAAGAGGAGAGAGGAGGAGCAGAGAGGAGGAAGAGAGAGGAGGAAGAGAGAGGAGGAGGAGAGAGGAGGAAGAGAGAAGAGGAAAAGAAGAGGAAGATAGAGGAGGAAGAGACAGAGTAGGAGGAGAGAGGAGGAAGAGAGAGGAGGAAGAGAGAGGAGGAAGAGAGAGGAGGGAGAGGGAGGAAGAGGAGAAAGGAGGAAGAGAGAGGAAAAGGAGAGAGGAGGAATAGAGAGGAGGAAGAGAGAGGAGGAAGAGAGAGGAGGATGAGAGAGGAGGAAAAGAGAGGAGGAAGAGAGAGGAGGAAGAGAGAGGAAGAGGAAAGAGGAGGAAGACAGAGGAGGAAAAGGGAGGAGGAACAGAGAGGAAGAGGAGAGAGGATGAAGAGAGAGGGGGAAGAGAGAGGAGGAAGAGAGAGGAGGGAGAGAGAGTATAGGAGGAGAGAGGAGGAAGAGAGAAGAGGAAGAGAGAGGAGGAAAAGAGAGGAGGAAGAGAGAGGAAAAGGAGAGAGTAGGAGAGTGAGGAAAATGAGAGAGGAGGAAGAGAGAGGAAAGGAGAGAGGAGGAAGAGGTGGAGGAAAAGTGAAGAGGAAGAGAGAGGAGGAAGAGAGAGGAGGAAGAGTGAGGAGGAATAGAGAGCAAAAATAGAGAGGAGGAAAAGAGAGGAGGAAGAGAGAGGGGGAAGAGAGAGGAGGAAGAGAGAGGAGGGAGAGAGAGAGTAGGAGGAGAGAGGAGGAAGAGAGAGGAGGAAGAGAGAGGAAATGAGAGAGGAGGAAGAGAGAGGAAAAGGAGAGAGGAGGAAGAGGTGGAGGAAAAGAGAGGAGGAAGAGAGAGGAATAATAGAGAGGAGGAAAGAGAGGAAGAAGAGAGTGGGGGAAGAGAGAGGAGGAAGAGAGAGGAAGAGGAGAGAGTAGGAAGAGAGAGGAAAATGAGAGAGGCGGAAGAGAGAGGAAAAGGAGAGAGGAGGAAGAGGTGGAGGAAAAGTGAAGAGGAAGAGAGAGGAAGAAGAGAGAGGAGGAAGAGAGAGGAGGAAGAGAGAGGAAGAGGAGAGAGGAGGAAGAGAGAGGAGGAAGAGAGAGGAGGAAGAGAGAGGAAAATGAGAGAGGAGGAAGAGAGAGGAAAAGAGAGAGGAGGAAGAGGTGGAGGAAAAGAGAGGAGGAAGAGAGAGGAGGAAGAGAGAGGAATAATAGAGAGGAGGATAAGAGAGGAGGAAGAGAGAGGGGGAAGAGAGAGGAGGAAGAGAGAGGAAGAGGAGAGAGTAGGAAGAGAGAGGAAAATGAGAGAGGAGGAAGAGAGAGGAAAAGGAGAGAGGAGGAAGAGGTGGGGGAAAAGTGAAGAGGAAGAGAGAGGAGGAAGAGAGAGGAGGAAGAGAGAGGAGGAAGAGAGAGGAAGAGGAGAGAGGAGGAAGAGAGAGGAGGAAGAGAGAGGAGGAGGAGAGAGGAGGAAGAGAGAAGAGGAAAAGAGAAGAGGAAGATAGAGGAGGAAGAGACAGAGTAGGAGGAGAGAGGAGGAAGAGAGAGGAGGAAGAGAGAGGTGGAAGAGAGAGGAGGAAGAGAGAGGAAGAGGAGAGAGGAGGAGGAGAGAGGAGGAAGAGAGAGGAAGATGAGAGAGGAGGAAGAGAGAATAGGAAGAAATAGGAAAAGAAGAGAGGAGGAGGAGAGAGGAGGAAGAGAGAGTAATGGGAGAGAGGAGGAAAAGAGAGGAGGAAGAGAGAGGGGGAAGAGAGAGGAGGAAGAGAGAGGAAGAGGAGAGAGTAGGAAGAGAGAGGAAAATGAGAGAGGAGGAAGAGAGAGGAAAAGGAGAGAGGAGGAAGAGGTGGAGGAAAAGTGAAGAGGAAGAGAGAGGAGGAAGAGAGAGGAGGAAGAGAGAGGAGGAATAGAGAGCAAATATAGAGAGGAGGAAAAGAGAGGAGGAAGAGAGAGGGGGAAGAGAGAGGAGGAAGAGAGAGGAGGGAGAGAGAGAGAAGGAGGAGAGAGGAGGAAGAGAGAGGAGGAAGAGGAGAGGAAATGAGAGAGGAGGAAGAGAGAGGAAAAGGAGAGAGGAGGAAGAGGTGGAGGAAAAGAGAGGAGGAAGAGAGAGGAGGAAGAGAGAGGAATAATAGAGAGGAGGAAAAGAGAGGAGGAAGAGAGAGGGGAAGAGAGAGGAGGAAGAGAGAGGAAGAGGAGAGAGGAGGAAGAGAGAAGAGGAAAAGAGAAGAGGAAGACTAGAGGAGGAAGAGACAGAGTAGGAGGAGAGAGGAGGAAGAGAGAGGAGGAAGAGAGAGGAGAGAGAGAGGAGGAAGAGAGAGAAGAGGAGAGAGGAGGAGGAGGAGAGGAGGAAGAGAGAGGAAGATGAGAGAGGAGGAAGAGAGAATAGGAAGAAATAGGAAAGAAGAGAGGAGGAGGAGAGAGGAGGAAGAGAGAGTAATGGGAGAGAAGAGGAAAAGAGAGGAGGAAGAGAGAGGGGGAAGAGAGAGGAGGAAGAGAGAGGAAGAGGAGAGAGGAGGAAGAAGAGAGGAGGAAGAGAGAGGAGGAAGAGAGAGGAGGAAGAGAGATGAAGATTAATGAGGAGGAAGAGAGAGGAGGAAAAGGGAGGAGGAAGAGAGTGGAAGAGGAGAGAGGATGAAGAGAGAGGAGGAAGAGAGAGGAAGAGGAGAGAGGAGGAAGAGAGAGGATGAAGCGTGAGGAAGAGGAGAAAGGAGGAAGAGAGACGAGGAAGAGAGAGGAGGAAGGAGAGAGGAGGAAGGGAGAGGAGGATGAAAGAGGAGGAAATGAGAGGAGGAAGAGAGAGGAGGAAGAGAGAGGAGGTAGAGAGAGGAGGAAGAGAGAGGAAAAGGAGAGAGGAGGAAGAGGTGGAGGAAAAGTGAAGAGGAAGAGAGAGGAGGAAGAGAGAGGAGGAAGAGAGAGGAGGAATAGAGAGCAAAAATAGAGAGGAGGAAAAGAGAGTAGGAAGAGAGAGGTGGAAGAGAGAGGAGGAATAGAGAGGAGGGAGAGAGGGAGTAGGAGGAGAGAGGAGGAAGAGAGAGGAGGAAGAGAGAGGAAAATGAGAGAGGAGGAAGAGAGAGGAAAAGGAGAGAGGAGGAAGAGGTGGAGGAAAAGAGAGGAGGAAGAGAGAGGAGGAAGAGAGAGGAATAATAGAGAGGAGGAAAAGAGAGGAGGAAGAGAGAGGGGGAAGAGAGAGGAGGAAGAGAGAGGAAGAGGAGAGAGGAGGAGAGGAGAAGAGGAAAAGAGAAGAGGAAGATAGAGTAGGAAGAGACAGAGTAGGAGGAGAGAGGAGGAAGAGAGAGGAGGAAGAGAGAGGAGGAAGAGAGAGGAGGAAGAGAGAGGAAGAGGAGAGAGGAGGAGGAGAGAGGAGAAGAGAGGAAGATGAGAGAGGAGGAAGAGAGAATAGGAAGAAATAGGAAAAGAAGAGAGGAGGAGGAGAGAGGAGGAAGAGAGAGTAATGGGAGAGAAGAGGAAAAGAGAGGAGGAAGAGAGGGGGAAGAGAGAGGAGGAAGAGAGAGGAAGAGGAGAGAGGAGGAAGAGAGAGGAGGAAGAGAGAGGAGGAAGAGAGAGGAGGAAGAGAGATGAAGATTAAAGAGGAGGAAGAGAGAGGAGGAAAAGGGAGGAGGAAGAGAGTGGAAGAGGAGAGAGGATGAAGAGAGAGGAGGAAGAGAGAGGAAGAGGAGAGAGGAGGAAGAGAGAGGATGAAGCGTGAGGAAGAGGAGAAAGGAGGAAGAGAGACGAGGAAGAGAGAGGAGGAAGAGAGAGGAGGAAGGGAGAGGAGGATGAAAGAGGAGGAAATGAGAGGAGGAAGAGAGAGGAGGAAGAGAGAGGAGGTAGAGAGAGGAGGAAGAGAGAGGAAAAGGAGAGAGGAGGAAGAGGTGGAGGAAAAGTGAAGAGGAAGAGAGAGGAGGAAGAGAGAGGAGGAAGAGAGAGGAGGAATAGAGAGCAAAAATAGAGAGGAGGAAAAGAGAGTAGGAAGAGAGAGGTGGAAGAGAGAGGAGGAAGAGAGAGGAGGGAGAGAGGGAGTAGGAGGAGAGAGGAGGAAGAGAGAGGAGGAAGAGAGAGGAAAATGAGAGAGGAGGAAGAGAGAGGAAAAGGAGAGAGGAGGAAGAGGTGGAGGAAAAGAGAGGAGGAAGAGAGAGGAGGAAGAGAGAGGAATAATAGAGAGGAGGAAAAGAGAGGAGGAAGAGAGAGGGGGAAGAGAGAGGAGGAAGAGAGAGGAAGAGGAGAGAGTAGGAAGAGAGAGGAAAATGAGAGAGGAGGAAGAGAGAGGAAAAGGAGAGAGAGGAAGAGGTGGAGGAAAAGTGAAGAGGAAGAGAGAGGAGGAAGAGAGAGGAGGAAGAGAGAGGAGGAAGAGAGAGGAAGAGGAGAGAGGAGGAAGAGAGAGGAGGAAGAGAGGAGGAGGAGGAGAGAGGAGGAAGAGAGAAGAGGAAAAGAGAAGAGGAAGATAGAGAAGGAGAGACAGAGTAGGAGGAGATAGGAGGAAGAGAGAGGAGGAAGAGAGAGGAGGAAGAGAGAGGAGGAAGAGAGAGGAAGAGGAGAGAGGAGGAGGAGAGAGGAGGAAGAGAGAGGAAGATGAGAGAGGAGGAAGAGAGAATAGGAAGAAATAGGAAAAGAACAGAGGAGGAGGAGAGTCTAGGAAGAGAGAGTAATGGGAGAGAGGAGGAAAAGAGAGGAGGAAGAGAGAGGGGGAAGAGAGAGGAGGAAGAGAGAGGAAGAGGAGAGAGGAGGAAGAGAGAGGAGGAAGAGAGAGGAGGAAGAGAGAGGAGGAAGAGAGATGAAGATTAAAGAGGAGGAAGAGAGAGGAGGAAAAGGGAGGAGGAACAGAGTGGAAGAGGAGAGAGGATGAAGAGAGAGGAGTAAGAGAGAGGAAGAGGAGAGAGGAGGAAGAGAGAGGATGAAGCGTGAGGAAGAGGAGAAAGGAGGAAGAGAGACGAGGAAGAGAGAGGAGGAAGAGAGAGGAGGAAGGGAGAGGAGGATGAAAGAGGAGGAAATGAGAGGAGGAAGAGAGAGGAGGAAGAGAGAGGAGGTAGAGGAGGAGGAAGAGAGAGGAGGAAGAGAGACGGAGGGAGAGAGAGAGTAGGAGGTGAGAGGAGGAAGAGAGAGGAGGAAGAGAGAGGAGGAAGAGAGAGGAAGAGGAGAGAGGAGGAGAAGAGAGAGGAGGAAGAGAGAGGAGGAAGAGAGAGGAGAAGAGAGAGGAGGAAGAGTGAGGAAGAGGAGAAAAGAGGAGGAGAGAGGAGGAAGAGAGAAGAGGAAGAGAGAGGAGGAAAGAGAGGAGGAAGAGATAGGAAGAGGAGAGAGTGGGGAAGAGAGAGGAGGAAGAGACAGGAAAATGAGAGAGGAGGAAGAGAGAGGAAAAGGAGAGAGGAGGAAGAGGTGGAGGAAAAGAGTGGAGGAAGAGAGCAAGAGTAAGAGAGAGGAGGAAGAGAGAGAAGGAAGAGAGAGGGAAATAGAGAGGAGGAAAAGAGAGAGGAGGAAGAGAGGGGGGAAAGAGAGAGGAGGAAGAGAGAGGGGGAAGAGAGAGGAGGAAGAGAGAGGAAGAGGAGAGAGGAGGAAGAGAGAGGAGAAAGAGAGGAGGAGAAAGAGAGGATGTAGAGAGAGGAAGATGAGAGATTAGGAAGAGAGAGGAGGAAGAGAGAGGAAAATGAGAAGAGGAGGAAGACGAGAGGAAAAGGAGAGAGGAGGAAGAGGTGGAGGAAAAGAAAGAAGGAAGAGAGAGGAGGAAGAGAGAGGAGGAAGTGAAAGAGGAAGAGGAGAGAGAGGAGGAAGAGAGAGGAAGAGGAGCAAGGAGGAAGAGAGAGGAGGAAGAGCGAGGATTAAGAGAGAGGAGGAAGAGAGAGGAAGATTAAAGAGGAGGAAGAGACAGGAGGAAAAGGGAGGAGGAACAGAGTGGAAGAGGAGGAGAGGATGAAGAGTGAGGAGGAAGAGAGAGGAGAAAGAGAGAGGAGGAAGAGAGAGGAAGAGGAGAGTGAAGGAAGAGAGAGGATGAAGAGTGAGGAAGAGGAGAAAGGAGGAAGAGAGACGAGGAAGACGAGAGGAGGAAGAGAGAGGAGGAAGGGAGAGGAGGAAATGAGAGGAGGAAGAGAGAGGAGGAAGAGAGAGGAGGTAGAGAGAGGATGAAGAGAGAGGAGGAAGAGATAGGAGGGAGAGAGAGAGTAGGAGCAGAGAGGAGGAAGAGAGAGGAGGAAGAGAGAGGAAAATGAGAGAGGAGGAAGAGAGAGGAAAAGGAGAGAGGAGGAAGAGGTGGAGGAAAAGAGAGGAGGAAGAGAGAGGAAAATAGAGAGGAAGAAAGAGAGGAGGAAGAGAGAGGGGGAAGAGAGAGGAGGAAGAGAGAGGAAGATGAGAGAGTAGGAAGAGAGAGGAGGAAAAGGGAGGAGGAACAGAGTGGAAGAGGAGAGAGGATGAAGAGAGAGTAGGAAGAGAGAGGAGAAAGAGAGAGGACGAAGAGAGAGGAAGAGGAGAGAGGAGGAAGAGATAGGAGGAAGAGAGAGGAGGAAAAGAGAGGAGGAAGAGAGAGGAAGATGAGAGAGTAGGAAGAGAGAGGAGGAAGAGAGAGGAGGAAGAGAGAGGAAGATTAAAGAGAAGGAAGAGAGAGGACGAAAAGGGAGGAGGAACAGAGTGGAAGAGGAGAGTGGATGAAGAGAGAGTAGGAAGAGAGAGGAGAAAGAGAGAGGACGAAGAGAGAGGAAGAGGAGAGAGGAGGAAGAGAGAGGATGAAGAGTGAGGAAGAGGAGAAAGGAGGAAGAGAGACGAGGAAGAGAGAGGAGGAAGAGAGAGGAGGAAGGGAGAGGAGGATGAAAGAGGAGGAAATGATTGGAGGATGAGAGAGGAGGAAGGAGAGGAGGTAGAGAGAGGAGGAAGAGAGAGGAGGAAGAGAGAGGAGGGAGAGAGAGGAGGAAGAGAGAGGAAGAGGAGAGAGGAGGAGGAGAGAGGAGGAAGAGAGAGGAAGATGAGAGAGGAGGAAGAGAGAATAGGAAGAAATAGGAAAAGAGAGAGGAGGAGGAGAGAGGAGGAAGAGAGAGTAATGGGAGAGAGGAGGAAAGAGAGGAGGAAGAGAGAGGGGGAAGAGAGAGGAGGAAGAGAGAGGAAGAGGAGAGAGTAGGAAGAGAGAGGAAAATGAGAGAGGAGGAAGAGAGAGGAAAAGGAAGAGAGGAGGAAGAGGTGGAGGAAAAGTGAAGAGGAAGAGAGAGGAGGAAGAGAGAGGAGGAAGAGAGAGGAGGAATAGAGAGCAAAAATAGAGAGGAGGAAAGAGAGGAGGAAGAGAGAGGGGGAAGAGAGAGGAGGAAGAGAAAGGAGGGAGAGAGAGAGGAAGGAGGAGAGAGGAGGAAGAGAGAGGAGGAAGAGAGAGGAAAATGAGAGAGGAGGAAGAGAGAGGAAAAGGAGAGAGGAGGAAGAGGTGGAGGAAAAGAGAGGAGGAAGAGAGAGGAGGAAGAGAGAGTAATAATAGAGAGGAGGAAAAGAGAGGAGGAAGAGACAGGGGGAAGAGAGAGGAGGAAGAGAGAGGAAGAGGAGAGAGTAGGAAGAGAGAGGAAAATGAGAGAGGAGGAAGAGAGAGGAAAAGGAGAGACGAGGAAGAGGTGGAGGAAAAGTGAAGAGGAGGAGAGAGGAGGAAGAGAGAGGAGGAAGAGAGAGGAGGAAGAGAGAGGAGGAAGAGAGAGGAAGAGGAGAGAGGAGGAGGAGAGAGGAGGAAGAGAGAGGAAGATGAGAGAGGAGGAAGAGAGAATAGGAAGAAATAGGAAAGAGAGAGGAGGAGGAGAGAGGAGGAAGAGAGAGTAATGGGAGAGAGGAGGAAAAGAGAGGAGGAAGAGAGAGGGGGAAGAGAGAGGAGGAAGAGAGAGGAAGAGGAGAGAGTAGGAAGAGAGAGGAAAATGAGAGAGGAGGATGAGAGAGGAAAAGGGAGAGAGGAGGAAGAGGTGGAGGAAAAGTGAAGAGGAAGAGAGAGGAGGAAGAGAGAGGAGGAAGAGAGAGGAGGAATAGAGAGCAAAAATAGAGAGGAGGAAAAGAGAGGAGGAAGAGAGAGGGGGAAGAGAGAGGAGGAAGAGAAAGGAGGGAGAGAGAGAGAAGGAGGAGAGAGGAGGAAGAGAGAGGAGGAAGAGAGAGGAAAATGAGAGAGGAGGAAGAGAGAGGAAAGGAGAGAGGAGGAAGAGGTGGAGGAAAAGAGAGGAGGAAGAGAGAGGAGGAAGAGAGAGTAATAATAGAGAGGAGGAAAAGAGAGGAGGAAGAGACAGGGGGAAGAGAGAGGAGGAAGAGAAGAGGAAGAGGAGAGAGTAGGAAGAGAGAGGAAAATGAGAGAGGAGGAAGAGAGAGGGAAAAGGAAGAGACGAGGAAGAGGTGGAGGAAAAGTGAAGAGGAGGAGAGAGGAGGAAGAGAGAGGAGGAAGAGAGAGGAGGAAGAGAGAGGAGGAAGAGAGAGGAAGAGGAGAGAGGAGGAGGAGAGAGGAGGAAGAGAGAGGAAGATGAGAGAGGAGGAAGAGAGAATAGGAAGAAATAGGAAAAGAACAGAGGAGGAGGAGTGACTAGGAAGAGAGAGTAATGGAGAGAGGAGGAAAAGAGAGGAGGAAGAGTGAGGGGGAAGAGAGAGGAGGAAGAGAGAGGAAGAGGAGAGAGGAGGAAGAGAGAGGAGGAAGAGAGAGGAGGAAGAGAGAGGAGGGAAGAGAGATGAAGATTAAAGAGGAGGAAGAGAGAGGAGGAAAAGGGAGGAGGAACAGAGTGGAAGAGGAGAGAGGATGAAGAGAGAGGAGGAAGAGAGAGGAAGAGGAGAGAGGAGGAAGAGAGAGGATGAAGCGTGAGGAAGACGAGAAAGGAGGAAGAGAGGCGAGGAAGAGAGAGGAGGAAGAGAGAGGAGGAAGGAGAGGAGGATGAAAGAGGAGGAAATGAGAGGAGGAAGAGAGAGGAGGAAGAGAGAGGAGGGAGAGAGAGAGTAGGAGGTGAGAGGAGGAAGAGGAGGAGGAAGAGAGAGGAGGAAGAGAGAGGAAGAGGAGAGAGGAGGAGGAGAGAGAGGAGGAAGAGAGAGGAGGAAGAGAGAGGAGGAAGAGAGAGGGAAGAGAGAGGAAGAGGAGAAAGGAGGAGGAGAGAGGAGGAAGAGAGAGGAGGAAGAGAGAGGAGGAAAAGAGAGGAGGAAGAGATAGGAAGAGGAGAGAGTGGGAAGAGAGAGGAGGAAGAGACAGGAAAATGAGAGATGAGGAAGAGAGAGGAAAA